>NW_015172064.1:183936-226742 GCF_001447785.1 Gekko japonicus | reverse complement strand
CCTCCTCCTCCTCCTCCTCCTCCTTCTTCTTCTTCTTCTTCTTCTTCTTCTTCTGGCTCTATCGTGGAGCACTTGCCCAACAAAAAGCAACCCTGGAGGGCTCTAGACTCAGCCCGGGTTCCTGAGGAACCCGACCACACCTTATCGCCATATTTATCCATTGACTCATCTAAAACATTTATTAGCTGCTTTTCTTCCTCCAGGCAGCTTCCGACATAGATGAAATACATTGTTCTTTTTTAAAAAAATAAAAATATAGAAGCGTCACTAAAAATGTGAGACCACGTTGAGCACCTGAAATCTCTTCATCTTCGGCGTGAACAGGGAGGTTACCTTTCAGTACCGCAGGGCCTAGCCACACTGTTTGTTAAACGAATTCCATGTATTCCATGAAGTGATTTGTTGGGAAATAAATCACAACCGGTTTGCTCTCCTCTGCTCACTCGTACCAGAGGCGAACAGGTACACCGTCTCCAGCCTGGACTCTTAAAGTTCTGAAATGATTCATCGGGATGAATCACCACACAGTCAATAACTCACACTGAAATCACGTCACACACACTGAAACGGGGGAAGTCATTCTTGGTTTTTTTACCTAATACTTACCCGGATGATCTGAGAATTAACTTCACCAGCAAGGTTATACACATTCGTAAACCGAGTCACTCATCCACATGAAGCGATCCTGAGCGAACCAGCTGATTTCAGTGACCTTTATTCCGCTCCTGCATAATCAGATCGAGCACGGGAATAACTTGCAAGGGGTTTTAGTAGGCTCATGGCAAGAGTCGAAACATCTAAAGTGTCACAGATTTGGTTGCGAGTTTGTTTTCGGAGGACGTCTGAGTCGGTGTTTGCCCCACTGAAAGACTTCCACTCTGAGCAATCTATAGCTAATAATAACAGATCAATTTGCCTTGCGAAACAAGGCTGGACTTAATTTCATGAACTTCATAAAATTTATGTCCGCCGCTTCCTTCAATGGCTTTGCCCTTTTCCTCCCGTGCCGCTCTTACGACTGGAACTCCCTCCGCAATCATTTCCATGGTACCGTGCCATCTGTCTCTCCCCTGAACTCTCGTCCAAAAAATCCAATTCTTCTGAGGAACAGACTAGACGATACTACATCACTGAGTCCACCACAGCTTGGCTTTTTTTCATTCCCAGTGGAGCCTTGACCCTTCCGGAGACCATTGTGTGAGTTGACAAGGAGCTCCAGTTCCACCCCGCCCCGAGATTCTCAAGAGCTGAAATGAATCATAGAATCGTAGAACCACAGAGTGGGAAGTGGACGTACATGCCATCGACCCCCTGCTCAATGCAGGATCAGCCTAGAGCATCCTGGACAAATGTTAGTCCAGTAGCACCTTATTTCCATTTCTTCATCCTCCTGGACTGAATCTTCCTGGACCAAATGGAGACCTAGGTTTTCTGACTCATTACCAGTGCTGATATCTCCATGCCTACTACCCCTCTGCATGTCACACCTAATCCAATCATGCCTGCTATTGCCATTTGGCATCTGAAATCATCTTTAGGCCGATGCCTCCGGCCTAGAGCATCCCTGGCAAGCATTTGTCCAGCCGCTGCTTAAAGACTGCCAGTGAAGGGGAACTCACCACCTACCTGGGCAGCTGATTCCACTGTTGCACAACTCTTGCTGTAAAAAATTTTTTTCCCTAAGATCCAGCTGGTACCTTCCTGCCCTTAATTTAAACCCATTATTTCAAGTCCTCTCCTCTGCTGCCAACAAGAACAGCTCCCTGCCCTCCTTTAAGTGACAACCCTTAAAATACTTCAAGAGAGCAATCCTGTCCCCCCTCAACTTCATCTTCTCCAGACTAAGCATTCCCAAGTCCCTCAGCCTTTCCTCATAGGGCGTGGTCTCCTCTGCACCTGCTCCACTCTCTCCACATCCTTTTTGAACTGAGGCCTCCAGAACTGCACACAATACCTGACCAATGCAGTGTACAGCAGGACTATGTCATCTTGGTCCTGAAACACAGAGCTAGCCACAACTCTACAAAAGGGTTTCAGTTTCAGGTTGCACAAGGCAGCCCTCCAAGACAGTCTCCAGCCTTCCCCCTCCACCCAGCAAGGTATGCATATGAAACGATGCCGAGTTCCACCAGGTACAGCATTTGCATTTCTAAAAGCTATTCGGTGGCCACCTGGCGAATAGCCCTTCTGTCTCCAGAACGTCACACAACCCTTTTGTGTGATACCTACGTCCGTGTGGAAATCCTTCGCCTCCACTTCCTGCTCCGTCCCTCAGGATACCGAGATAACCAATAAAACATTCAAATGTTTAACGATCCTTCCTGATGTCTATCAAGGAGCTATTTCCCACCTTTTGTCTAAACTTGGGAACCTATTCAACCTGCCTTGGCAGGACCATCAGTGGTCATCAGACCCATGCAGCCAGCTCCAGTAGAGACATCCAGTACCAGGCTAATCTCATCAACACTATTGTGAATCCAGACTCTGCCCCTCTGGGACTTCATTGGTCAAACCTAGGTTTTGCTCCTTCTGGTGTCACACCCCCTGGGACCCCTTACTGGTCCAGGTATTCTTTTGTCTTCACCTGAGACAAGCCCCTCAGGGCTTCCCATTGGTCCACATTGTTTTCCAATGTCTATATCCTCCAAAGCGCATGGCCTCAGAGTGTGTGTCTGCCCCAGGATGCCAACTGGCAGTTCACCCCCAAACTTTGTTTGGGCTGTAATCCCTTCTCCATGGATTTATGCACATCTGGACAGGTAGCTATGACTGCCATCTTCATCAACACTTTGCCCTCTTTTATCTCTGATCTCTTCAGATTGCTTCACCCCTTTATTTCCTAGTTCTGGTGGGTTTGTGTGATATTTTTTTATCAATTAGCTGAATGTATTAGGATTGTTTTCTTATTAAATGACATAAAAGATATTTCCTGTCTGTCGTCTGTGCCGCTCCAATAGGGTTCTGACACTGGTATAGATGGAGTATGATTCCATAGCTTGCACACCTATTAAGCAATGGTCTCTTAGTTAATTTCCCCCTTCATAACTCAAACAGAGACTCGGTGTTGCAACTAACAGGTCTCCCATCCAAATACTATCCAGGGCCAACCTTGCTTCCTTTCCAAAATCTAAAGAGATCTGCCTAGCCCGGGGTATTCAGGTCAGGACTACTGTGGTCTAAGCCAATTGAAATCAATTGACTTAGACCATAGCAACCTCAGATATGTGGATGATACCATTCTAATGGCAGAAAGTGCAGAGGACCTAGAGGACCTAAATAGCCTCTTGTTGAGGATGAAAGAGGAGAGCGCAAAAGTGGGCTTGAAACCCAACATCAAAAAAACTAAGATCATGGCATCCGGCCCCATCACTCTTTGGCAAATAGAAGGGGAAGTCGTGGAAGCAGTGACAGAATTCATGTTCCTGGGATCCCAGATCACCACAGACTGTGACAGCAGCCATGAAATTAAAAGACACCTGCTCCTTGGGAGGAAAGCGATGGCAAACCTAAACAGCATGATAAAAAGTAGAGACATCACCCTGCCAACAAAAGTCCACATGGTCAAAGCAATGGCATTCCAAGTAGTAAGGTATTGCTGCGAGAGTTGGACTGTAAGGAAGGCCAAGCACTGAGAATAGATGCTTTAAAATTATGGTTCTGGAGAAGACTCTTGAGAGTCCTTTGGACTGCTAGGAGATCAAATCAGTTAATCCTAAAGGAAATCAACCCTGACTGTTCCCTGGAAGGCCAGAGACTGAAGCTGAAGCTCAAATACTTTGGCCACCAAATGAGAAGGGAGCCCTCACTGGAGAAGACCCTGATGCTGGGAAAGATAGAAGGTCAAAGAAGAAGGGGACGGCAAAGGATGAGATGGTTAGACAGTGTTACCAATGCACCGAACATGAAATTGAGCAAACTCCGGAGGATGTTGGAAGACAGAAGGGCCCGATGTGATGTGGTCAATGGGGTTCTGAAGAGTTGGACTCGACTGTGTGACTGAAGAACAACAAAAAATCTGTGTAGGACTGCATTCTTAACAGCAGACTAAACTAAGGGATCTCTCAGGATCTCTGGATATCTAAATTGTTAGTATGAAACTCTTCTAGGGTTTTTAGAAATTTTTTAGAATACATCCTTGAAATGCTAAACGTAAATATGACCATTAAAGGTTTTGAAATACCTGCACAGGACAGAGATCCACAGTTAGTTGAGGGTCCCCATTGAGTGTAAACAGCACGGAAAACCTGGGTTGCGTATTAATGATACAGTCCTAAGATTACGGAGGCTGCAGCTTTAGGAACACTTTCCTTGGAGTAAGTCCCACTAAATAAAATGCTACATATTTCTGAGGCCTTAAGATTTCTCCCAACATCTGTTCAGATCCAAAATCCCAAAGGATACCCCGTTGGATTGTAACAATTAAGGCTGAGGCTACATCCCACTTTTAGGAATTTCAAGGTTCACAATCCAAACACCATCATATGTACTGAGCACCAGGTGTGGGGTGGAGCCTAACCCCTGTCCTAAGAGCACAAGAAGAGCCCTGCTGGATTAGACCAGTGGTCCATCTAGTCCAGCATCCAGCCCCCTGTCTCACATCTAGTCCAGCAGTCTGTCTCACACAGTGGCCAACCAGTCCACTCGATTAAGTAAAGCTTCAGTCCTTCATCTGACAAATAGATACGGGAACATGTGATTATGTGAAGCTGCCTTCTACTGAACCAGACTCTTGGTCCATCAAAGTCAGTATTGTCTACTCAGACTGGCAGCCACTCTCCGAGGTCTCAGGCTGAAGGGTCTTTCACATCACCCCCTGCTTGGCCCTTTCAAATGGAGATGCCGGCCATTGAACCTGGAACCTTCTGCGTGCAAAACAGAGAATGAGGACAGCCCCTCAAACTTCCTCAAAGGTAGATTTTCCCTCCAAAATTTGGTTCCCTTCTGTGACTGAGCCACCCCAAGTAAGGTTTTCTTCTTCGTCTTTAAAAGACTGCCTGTCCCACCCTCACAGAGATATAATTTGGCTTTTAGCCCAGCCCTGGAACCTGAGGGAAGAATAAGGAGCCATCTTGAGTTGAAGCCCTTCAAATGGCATTTCAGACAATGTAAAAGTCAAACAGAATAGAAGATTTTATTTCAAAGACAGGGGAAGGTCAGGTGTAACCAGGAGTTGTAAACATTACGGCAAAAATCAGTGGTTGTCTAGACTGTAATACTTTATACAGGCAAATGAGGGTTACTGAAGATTTATTTATTTATTTATTTATTATTTGTATTTATACCCCGCCTTGCCTGACAAGCAGGCTCAGGGCGGCTAAGAAGATTAAATAACATAACAAAAAAATTGAAACAATTAATAAATACAATATCAGTTAAAACAAGTGAACAACAACAATTACAGAACCGACTATGGCGGTAATCCAATCCAATCCCGAGATAGGGGTAGTAACCAGTGGGGTCTCTAGCCAGGAGATGGTCTAAGTTCAGCCAGAAGATGTTCCAGGGCACACCCCTCAGTGGTGGCCCCTAATTGAACGCCTGGGAGAAGAGCTCCGTTTTACAGGCCCTGCGGAACTATGAGAAGTCCCGCAGGGCCCTGATGTTCTCTGGGAGCTCGTTCCACCAGTGTGGGGCCGCCACCAAGAAAGCCCTGGTTCTGGTAGTATTTAGCCTGGCTTCTTTCGGACCAGGTAAGGTCAAGATTATTTTCTTATTGAGATCTTAATATCGAGAGGCTTTCCCCCCCGTGTTTTCCAAACACTACAGTGCTTCTTCCTAGAGTTTCCTATTTCTCCTCTTATTTCCTTGCGGCTGGAACCATTCAGTATTCCTCCTGCTATTTCTTTGAGGCTGGTACATTTCAGTACTTAACTCCCTTCCTTTTAATCCCCAATTTCTATCTAGCTCTTGAGTTGTCTCAAGCAGTTTCCTTCCACAACAGACCCGGGATCTCATCCTCCCCGCCAGGGATAACTCTCCCTGTTTAACTGGGCAGGGATTCTTCTTCTTATGTCTCCCCTTTCCTTTGGCCTGAAGGGAAGTCTCATCCCGCTACCCAACCCCCTTGCCAAATCTCATTCCCAGTTCTTGTGTCTGTGTAAAACTGCTTTCAGCATAGGCTGAGATCCAGACGCCTTCAGTCCTTTGACTGAATTCGCCCTCAGAGCAGACTTTCAACAGCTAAGGTCCGGAATTGCCTCTCTTCTCTCCAATCATGAATCTGTCAGAATTCTGCCCTTAGCTGGAGCTGGCCAATCAGAGTGCTTGGAGTAGCCTGTTACTCCAAGCTCTCCATTCCTGAGGAGATTTAATTCTTCACCTCCCAGTACTCTGATAGGGCAACATTTTGAGGCCTGTTTTAAGGGCTGTCCATCACGCAGAGGCTCTTTCACTGAGCCACAGCGGCTTCGTTAGAGGAAGAGCCTCTTAAGTAGGAGAAAGACTCCTTGGAAGACAGTTGGACCCACCCCATGTATTCACTTTGTATCAAAGTCCGAGACCAACTCTGTCGTACCTGCTGGTTTGTTGTATCATTATTAAGAATAGGCACAAACCACATTTTTGTGGTTTGGTTCGTAGTTCGTGGTTCGTGGCTCAGAGCCCTTTAAGCCCCTGCTTTCTGCTCTTCCAAAACTGCCATACTATGGCCCCGGTCACACGGAGCATTAGGCACGCTAGAGAGACGGAAGATAGGTGGATTTTCCGGGCGTGATCTCACCGCCACATCTGGGAAGTGTAGAGCTCCTGTGGCTCACCCGAGGCTTCACTCCGAAGATGCGCTGTAAAAAAACTAGTACCTCCAAGGTACTAGTTTCCAGAAACCACGGGGAAAGGGCGGGCATCAGATAATTTTTCCAGTGTTAGCTCGTGGCATCCGGCGCTCGCCCATGTCCCATCGTGAAAACGTGTTTTTTGTCAAGTCTCCACGGGTGCACACAAGCACCCAACGGCGCATGTGAACACTTGGGTTAAAAAAACAACACAACCCCCGCGGCACCGCTTCTTTGCTGCGCTGCAGGAGTGAGGTATGATTGGCACCTCCCCCCCAACCACGGGACGTCGGCGGGACGTCGGGCGGGACATCGGGCGGGATGTTTGATCCAGCTGCCGCGTGGTAGTTCGCTTCGGGGCAAACAGCCACGCCTCTCCCCCGTGATATCCGGCCCGTGTGACCGGGGCCAAGCTGCATCAAAATCCATAGAAGTTCATGGCAGCTCTTCAGTTCACAAACATTGCTTTGTGAACTGCGAACCAGCCAAAATTCGTGACGAACTTTGGTTCATCAGCCAGTTCATGCCCATCCCTAATCATTATGCCTCCTGGCTTCAAGAAGCCTTGACTCCACTCATTCGCTTTCCATCGAACGATTCCAAAGTCCATTTTTGTATGTGGCCCTTCAAGACCATAAAGTATATCCATGCCCACATAAGTGATGATACAACTAAACGTTACCGATGCCAGATTGAAATCTTTGTTAAAAAAAACGGAGTGTTCCACAGTCATTGCTAGAAGATCCATTGTACTGACCTCATTCCATATTTCTTTCTATTGTTGAAATGAGTAAAAGATTAATGACTGAAGGAATCCCAGCAGAAAGAATATATGCCTTATAAGGTCCGTTTGGGAGATAGTTCTTGGAAATCTGAACTACTTTGCTGGCAAGGAAACTACGTTCATACCGTTTACATCACAAAACCCTGAACCCAGGTCAGCAAGGATCAGCCAAATTAACTCCATCTGGATAAGTGAAATGAAGGAATACCTGTCAGAAAGAGATCCAGAATGTCAGATTGTAATTTGGGTCCATATTTTAAAGCCTTTTAGAGACTAGGGCGGATTAAGGCAGACACTGAGGACGAATGGAAATGGTACCACAACCCAGGTTAGGCTAACCTTAAAATGTCATTGCTGAATGAAGAGGCAATGCAACACAGCCAGTTGGCTTAAATACCTGGGGGAACTTAATTTTATTTTTATTTAAACGATTCTACAGTCCGGAGCGACAGCGCTCAACGTCTGGCCTCGGCAAGCAGGCAGCGACCAAACAACTTCCACATGTTTGGAAGTTCTTTTCTCCACACGTAACAGTGTCTCTCAAATTAAAGTTTCGCTTTCTACAGTTTACCTTGGTCAGCTTGGCATCTCAAAAGCAAAAAAATAAAATAAAAATGTTCTCTGGAGCAAGGGCAAAGAAAGGGAAGATGAGATATTTATGGTCTATCTGCTGCTGCGATATTGTGTCAGATACAAACAAGGAACAAAGGAGCGTCACTGTACAGTTCTTACAAGGATCATCTAAAATGGCCACTGGTCTCGGGTTTGCTCCTAAGTGCATTCACTTGTGGAATATTTGGTTCCGATTAGCAGTCGCTGTGCCATGACAAGTCACTTCCCTTGGTCAGATGACTCGAGAGCCAGTTTGGTGTAGTGGTTAAGTGCGCAGACTCTAATCTGGGAGAAATGGGACATTTTGGAGGTGGCTATAAGTCGTAAGCAACTTGATGGCACTTAATACACCCACACCCACACACATATGTGAGGGGAAATTGGGACAGAATGACCGTTAACTTAATGGGAAGGTTCCCGACGAGCCACTGCTTTGGAGGCCCACCAGTAGCCAGAAGAATGAAGGCCCAGCAGCTCTGCCAGCGCAGCAGGGGCCCCTTGGCTTAGACTCATCAACCACAACCACAACAATGATCAGTGTCGGCTTCCCCATCAGGGAAGGAGGCACTGGGTGATCATTGGCACGGCTGCCGGTTCTGAGCCGGTGCGGTGACAGCATGAGGTGACACTGGAGTAATTCAGCTTGATTCACTTCAGGCCCATTTTAACTTCTTGCCCGCCCTGGAGAAACACAGGCTGATTTCGCACTAGAGCTGCCTGGATGTTGCGCCGCCGTTTGCCTTGATACTATTGGTCAATTTCACACCCGAAGCCGCGGGGCTGCATTTGACCCGTGGCTTCGCCCGATTTCCTCGGCAGTTTCGTGATCCTCAAAAACCAGGGTCACGAAACTGCGGAGGAAATCGGGCGAAGCCACGAGTCAAAATGCAGCCCCGCAGCTTCGGGTGTGAAATTGACATATTTGTGTCGGGGCAAACGGCGGCTGCGCCGCGAGGCAGCTCTAGTGCGAAATCGCCCCAATTGTCAGGAAGTTCTTTCTAATGTTTAGCCAAAAATTCTTCTGATTTAATTTCAACCTGTTGGTTCTGGTCCAACCTTCCGGGGCAACAGAAAACAACTCCGCACCATCCTCTATAGGACAGCCCTTCAGGTACTTGATGGTTCTCATATCACCTCTCAGTCGTCTCCTCTCCAGGCTGAACATACCCAGCTCCTTCAACCTTTCCTCACAGAAGTTCTACTGCAGAGCAACACGGCTATTCTCTGAAAGCAGAACATGACAAGTTTTCTGTATCTAGAGCTGTCATCGTGCTGAAGAGTGTGCATCATATGCTTTATTTCAGAGATGAGCTATTGCATATGGAAGTATGCTTTTGATGTGTTCTCATCATTCTCCCGATGCAGGGCTGCACTCCAGACCAACATAGTTTAGAAAGTGATTGATTGCTCACATATGAGTTGGATCCCAGATTGGATCGCCTCTCTGTTTCGCTCAGCAGTTGAGTCAGATGCCAAAGCAACCAGCGCTATGCCCTTTATTATCGTCTTATCAGACCTTGCTAGAATAAGCTTCTTTGCCTAATACTACATTGTTATGGGGATGTTAAACACTGGAGGAGAAGGAGGAGGAGAGAAGGAGGAAGAGATTGGATTTATACCCCACCCTTCACTACCCAAAGGAATCCCCGGGCCCGGTCACACGGGCCGGATATCGCAGGGGGGAGGCGTGGCTGTTTGCCCCGCAGCGAAATAACGCGCGATTGCGCGATCAGGCGTCCCCTCGCGGTCCCATTGAGGTCCCGTGGTTAGGGGGGAGGTGCCAATCACACGACGCGTCAAAGAAGCAGCACGGCACAGCAAATGGGTTGTTTTTTTTTTTAACCTGAAGTATGTGCATGCCCCATTGGGTGCCTGTGCGCATCCCTGCAGACTTCCGGAAAAAAACAACACCTTTTTGCAATGGGGCATGGGCCGGCACTGGGTGCCACCAGAAACGCAATCAGACGCCCGCCCTTGCCCCGCGGTTTCCGGAAACTAGTACCTCTGAGGTACTAGTTTTTTACCGCGCATCTTTGGCGGGAAGCCTCGGGTGAGCCACGGGAGCTCTACACTTCCCAGATGTGGCAGTGAGATCGCGTCCGGAAAATCCGCCTATCTTCCGTCCCTCTAGCGTGGCTAATGCTCCGTGTGACCAGGGCCTCAGAGCAGCTTACAGTCCCTTTCCCTTCTCTCCCCCTCAACAGACACCCTGTGAGGTATGTGGGGCTGAGAGAGCTCTTTCAAGAACTGCCCTTGAGAGAACAGCTCTGAACGAAGTTATGACTGACCCAAGGTCACACCAGCTGGCCGCATGTGGAGGAATGGGGAATCAAACCCGGTTCTCCCAGATTAGGGTCCGCGCTCTTAACCACTATACCAAACTGGCTCTCATATAACTTGAAGTTAGTTATAGCAGCCTAAGAGCACATACTAGCCCAATCTCAACAAAACTTGTCAGGGTGCAATCATATGTACAGAAAGCAGCGTCAAAGGTGCGATTCCCCCACGGAGTAAAGGGGCGCGATCAGACAGACACATCTGTCCAGGTTCCTGGAGTCATCGTCGGGGCGTTGTATCGCACCGCAGGAGCGTGGAAAAAAGCCACTGGGTAAAACCTTCTAGTATACGGAACTGCGGGGCGTGCAGCCAGAAGTGTGATCGTGCAAATGCGCGCCATTGCAGCCCAGGGCGCACAGCCTCGCTTCCCGCCCGGATTTTCTCCCTTGTGTGACCCCAGCCTAAGATAAGCAGGGTTGGCCCTGGTTAGCACTTGGCTGGGAGGCCCCCAAGGAACCCAGGGTCATTACGCAGAGGCAGGCCATGGCAAACCGCCTTTGCTCATCTCTTTCCTTGAAACCCACATGGTACTGGGTCGTCATGAGTGAGTTATGACTTGATGGCACACAATTATTATCACCCTGACCTGGATTGGCCCAAGATAGTCGAGTCTCACCAGATCTCAGCAAGTAATCTGGTTCAGCCCTGGTATGGTCTTGGACAGGAGACCACCAAGGAAGTCTGGGGCTGCTACACAGAGAAAAAAAATCTGGACACACATGACCCAATCAGTTAAACAAGTATAAAGCCAACAGTTGTGATAGTCTGACCCACAATCAAACAGTCATAAGACTAATAAAGAATGCTGTTTATGTATTGCAATCTAAAGCACTACAACATGATACACAACTCAATAGAAAATCCTTGAACCAAGGTACATAATCACATAATCAACGTCGTCTCTGGATTACATAATAATGTTTCAAAAAAATGGATCTTCTTGCCCGGGATCCAGTAGAAACATAGCAGCATATTTTGAGCTTGAATGTTAATTAAGATCAGCGTCCTATCTGAATTTAATATTCTTGTTGTCTAACATTTATGAAATCTGAGAGCTTTGGCACCACTATAATATCTCCTGCAGAAGATCCATTTTTTTGAAACGTTGTTATATAATCCGGAGACAACGTTGATTATGTGATTATATGATTATAATAGAAGGGGAAGTCGTGGAAGTAGTGACAGACTTCACGTTCCTGGGATCCCAGATCACTGCAGACTGTGACTGCAGCCATGAAATTAAAAGATGCCTGCTCCTTGGGAGGAAAGCGATGGCAAACCTAAACAGCATGATCAAAAGTAGAGACATCACCCTGCCAACAAAAGTCCGCATGGTCAAAGCAATGGTATTCCCAGTAGTCATGTATGGCTGCGAGAGTTGGACTATATGGAAGGCTGAGTGCCGAAGAATAGATTCTTTCGACTATGGTGCTGGAGAAGACTCTTGAGAGTCCCTTGGACTGCAAGAAGATCAAATCAGTCAATCCTAAAAGAAATCAACGCTGACTGTTCCCTGGAAGGCCAGATAATGAAACTGAAGCTCAAATACTTTGGCCACCCAATGAGAAGGGAGCCCTCCCTGGAGAAGACCCTGATGCTGGGAAAGATTGAAGGTCAAAGAAGACGGGGACGACAAAGGATGAGATGGTTAGACAGTGTCATCGATGCAACGAACATGAAATTGAGCCAACTTCAGAGGACAGCGGAAGACGGGAGGGCCTGGCGGGATCTGGTCCATGGGGTCGCGAAGAGTCGGACTCGACTGTGCGACTGAACAACAACAACAACCTTGGTTCAAGGATTTTCTATTGAGTTGTGTATCATGTTGTAGTGCTTTAGATTGCAATACATAAACAGCATTCTTTATTAGTCTTATGACTGTTTGATTGTGGGTCAGACTATCACGACTGTTGGCTTTATGCTTGTTTAGCTGCTACACAGAGGTCAGCAATGGCAAACCACCTCTGCTCCTCTCTTGCTTTGGATCCCATATGGTACTGGGTTGCCACGAGTCAGTTACGACTTGGTGGCACACAATTATTATCACCCTGACCTGGATGGCCCAAGATAGCCTGATCTCATCAGATCTTGGAAGCTTAAGTAGGTTCGGTTCTGGTTAGGTCTCGGATGGGAGACCACCATGGAAGTCCGGAGTTGCTACACAGAGGAAGGCGATGGCAGATCACATGTGAACGTCTCTTGCCTTGGAAACTCTACTGGGTCACCACAAGAATGGAGGGCTTCAAAGGGGAATTAGATAAGCATATGGAGCAGAGGTCCATCAGTGGCTCTTAGCCACAAGGTCTAGATAGGGGCTTTGGGGCAAGTGATGCTCTGTCTTCTTGGTGCTGGGGGGGAGCAACAGTGGGAGGGCTTCTAATGTCCTGGCCCCACTGGTGGACCTCCTGATGGTATTTTTGGCCACTGTGTGATACAGAGTGTTGGACTAGATGGGCCATTTGCCTGATCCAACATTGGCGTCTCTTATGTTCTTATGTAAGTCGACTGTGACTTGATGGCAGTTCCCACCACCGCTGTATATATTTTGCACGGACACCTGCAGTAGCTTTTGTGCAAGTGTGGTTGGCCTACAGAACCTTCTCGATCACATGTGAAGGCAGGTACGCTCCCCAGATCAAGTTTGGGTCATTGAGGGCTATTGGTCCTCCACAGAAGCTGCGGAAAGAAAACCTGGACATCTGTGCTGAATCCTGACAACTTCTTCACATGCTTTCTTCAACAGTACATGCCTGTGCATGGTGACATTTGTGGCCTGCTGTTTCTCACTGGCCTCCTTTTCTTTAAGTGAAGGTAAAGAACTGGCAGAAATTGAAGAGGGCCTGAAGAGCCTCTTGCTCAGGGTAAAAGAGGAGAGCACAAAAGTGGGCTTTAAGCTCAGCATCAAAAAAACTAAGATCATGGCATCCGGCCCCATCACTCCTTGGCAAACAAGGGGAAGTCGTGGAAGTAGTGACAGACTTCATGTTCCTGGGATACAAGATCACTGCAGATGGAGACTGCAGGCATGGAATTAAAAGACGCCTGCTCCTTGGGAAGAAAGCAATGGCGAACCTAAACAGCATAATAAAAAGCAGAGACATCACCCTGCCAACAAAAGTCCACATGGTCAAAGCAATGGTATTCCCAGTAGTCATGTATGGCTGTGAGAGTCGGACTATAAGGAAGGCCGAGCGCCGAAGAACAGATTCTTTTGAACTATGGTGCTGGAGAAGACTCTTGAGAGTCCCTTGGACTGCAAGAAGATCAAATCAGTCAATCCTAAAAGTAATCAATCCTGACTGTTCCCTGGAAGGCCAGATAATGAAACTGAAGCTCAAATACTTTGGCCACCAAATGAGAAGGGAGCCCTCACTGGAGAAGACCCTGATGCTGGGAAAGATTGAAGGTCAAAGAAGACGGGGATGGCAAAGGATGAGATGGTTAGACAGTGTCATAGATGCAACGAACATGAAATTGAGCCAACTTCAGAGGACGGCTGAAGACAGGAAGGCCTGGTGTGATCTGGTCCATGGGGTCGCAAAGAGTCGGACTCAACTGTGCGACTGAACAACAACAAAAAAGAACTGGAGCGGGCAGCCAATTAGAACAGCTCTTCCTTATGACACAGCGGTTGCCTAGGAGGAAAAAAAAGACAGGCAGCCAATCAGAACAGCTCTTCTGCAGGACATGGCAGTTGTCTGGGAAATGATAGGACTTTCCCCAATAAATAACTACAACTCCCATGAGGCAGTGAGAATGTGTCTTCCACCGTAATCTTACCTGACATTAAAAATATGTACATCTCAACAAGATCCCTAAGCAAGCATGTCAGTTATCTTTCTGGAGCCATACAGTATGAGATGAAATATGGATACCATACACCATATATCTCTCATACATTTTTCAGCATGTAATATAGAATACATAAAAGTAAGTCTTTTTCAAAGCTCCCGCTGGGAACTGTGAAGCCGGGGTTCCACCCTCTTTGCTTTCAATTAAAGTCCAAGGAAACTTTGGTGCTGCAAAAAGAAAAAAAAAAGCTAGCAGATGTTTAGTGAAATAAAATGTCACTCTCAATGTTCCCATGCTGAAGACATCTATGCAATCTGAAACATATTTGCACGGAATAAATCAAAAGAGTCTTGGGGGGAACCCAGACCACACTCCGATTTCAATTTTTTTCATGTTGCTTTTTTAGATGGAGCATCTAAAGGCATAGTCAGACAGCTAGGGAGATGACGTACTTCATGGGAAGGGGGTGATGAAAGAAACGGAGGGGTCTAGTGGATTGTGTGCCAGTGCTGTCTTGGATTTGAGAGAACCGAGGGCAAATCCAACTGTAGGTCACGAGTAGGGATGTGCATTCGGTTCAGGCAAATTGGGCGGGGGGGGGGTGAATAATGCCTATTCGGCATTATTCGGGCCTGCCTAAAACCAAATCAGATTCCCTGATCTGATTCGGTTGGCCAAACAGGGATTCTCCAAATGGATGCCGTATATTTGGCATCAATTCGGGGAATCCCTATGCTGGGTGAGGGGAAGGCACGGGAAGGCATTTAAATGCCTCCCTGATCCTTCCAGGGCCAGGGAAGGCAGGGGGGCTAGCTTGGGGGCAGTGGGCTCCCTTCACTGAAGGCAAATTGCCTTCCCTTCAATGAAGGAAGTATGCCGCCTCTGCAGCCCAACTCAGGGGGAATTAAACTTTAAACCTCAAGTCACGCCACAGAGGTGGCATGCTACCTTCATTGAAGGGAAGGCAATTTGCCTTCCCTTCAGTGATAGGAAAAACCCCCTTCTAGACAGTCCCCATAGGGTAAAATTGAGCCAAATTATTCGGCTAGTCCGATAATTCCCGAACCCCAGTATCATACCGATACTGGGTTTCAGGAATATTGGCAAATGCCAAAAAATTTCGGGCTCGGTAGATCCAAACCCAAAAAAATCCATTTTTTTTTCTGCATACCCCTAGTCATGAGTTTGCTGTGTGACTCTGGGCAATTTTTTTTTTCTTTTTGTATACCAGTCAGAGTTTTTATGAAGATAGCAAACTACACTGAGATCCTAAGTGGAGTTCCACCCTTCTAAGTCCATCAAAATCAACAGGCTTAGAAGGTTCTACCTCAACTCCATTGATTCACACAAATTCTGGGTTATAGCCTAGTTCAGATTGGCAGATGCTCTCCAGGGTCTCAGGTGAAGGTCTTTCACATCACCTACTGCTTGGTCCTTTTAACTTGAAATGACAGGGATTAAACCTGGGACCAGTTTGGTGTAGTGGTTAAGAGTGGCGGACTCTAATCTGGGAGAACCAGGTTTGATTCCCCACTCCTCCACATGCAGCCAACTGGGTGACCTTGGGTTAATGTCAGTTCTCTCAGAGCTGTTCTCTCAAGAGTAGTTCTCTCAGAGCTCTTTCAACCTCATCTACCTCGCAGGGTGTCTGTTGTGGGAGAGGAAGGGAAGGTGATTGTAAGCCACTCTGAAACTCCAGGTGAAGGGCGAGGTATAAATCCAACTTCTTCTCCTTCCTCTTCCTCTTCTTCTTCCACTCCTCCTTCTTCCCCTCCTTCTTCTCCTTCTTTTTCCTCTTCTTCTTTCTCTTCCTCCTCCTCCTCCTCCTCTTCTTCTTCTTCCTCTTCCTCTTCCTCTTTTTCCTCTTCCTCTTTCTCTTCCTCCTCCTCCTCTTCTTCTTCTTCCTCTTCCTCTTCCTCTTTTTCCTCTTCCTCTTCCTCCTCCTCCCTTCATGCAAAGCAGAAGCTCTTCCACTGAGTCCCTCCCCACAATCTTCTGAGAGATTGTGGGATCGAACACATGAAGATGTCAAGATTGTAAGGAACTGAAATGAAAGGAAGACTTTTACAATACAGATCTGGATTCTGGTCCATACATTTGGGGGATAGGCTCACAGTTCTAGATAGTTTAATTTCTTTTTCAAGAAAAAAAATTAACTGCTACACACACACGTACATTCAATAGATGTGAAATACATGCTTCAGGTGTTATTGAATGCCTTTAAAAAGCAGTGACAAAGTCTTTTCATTGCCAGTAAGACTAATATATGTGCACCCACATTTTAATGCATGCCGATCTTTAGATGAGTGTATCTACGGGCCTGCTTCCATAACCCCCTCCAAATTAAATGAAAAACACAGTTCAGGCAATATTCTACCTTTGTTGAGGTTGGTGGCAAAATATCCACTGACTTCAAGGAGCTCGTTTCACCATGGCTACGGCAAGACTTTTTTTTCCCTGAAGTAAATTGAAAAACATACCTGAATGGTCTATGGCCAGATCATCCGTTATTGCAGTTTGGGGTAATGAAAGGCAAATTTCCGACTGCATGTGTTACAAGCCTGGCATCTGCCAACTTTGGCAAAGCCAGGTTTCTTTATTGGGATCAGCCCCATCACAGCTTGTCATGTTTGGCTTCTCAGCTTATGTTCTCTAGGTGGGCTGCCAAAAGCGCTGGGGCGGGGGGGGGCAAAGGGGCGAAGACCAGGCCGTTGTCCTAAAACTGGGAACTTATTTTTTTAAATAAAAAAAACAGAAACTCAAACTTTTTTTAAAAAGTCAGTTGCAAATCTTTTTTTTAAAGTGTTATTAGTTTTCCAAAAGTAAAAGAAAAGAAGACAACAACTACAAAGAGAAAAAGACTAACATACAACAAATATGGAGTCTGTACTCATTGTAACTACTTAAATTTGCATAGATAGATAGAATCATTCTGTTATGCACCTAGATGAGTTTAACCTTTTAACAACAGAGCTTATGTCTTAAATATTATTTTATACATTTTGCAAGATAGTCCTCAATCCATCTGTGGAGTCTTAACCAGTTCTTCTCGGAAATTTCTCCTTTTTTATCTTGTAATTGTAAAGTTAGTTTGTCCATTTCCGCTGTTTCCAGTAATTTATAGATTATTTCTTCTTTAGATGGGACTTCTTTTTTCCAGTACTTTGCATACAAAATTCTAGCCGTAGTTATTACATGTACAACCATATATGTATCTGGTTTCTTAAAATTTTCTGGAATGATATTCAATAAAAACAGTTCTGGTACAAATGGAATAGTTTATCTAACATTTTTTTGCAATCTCTCATGTATCCATATCCAATATTTTTATAGTATTACACGTCCACCACATGTGGGGGAAAAAGAACCAGTATTCTGCTTTTAAAAGGTCAGTTGCAAATCTGAGACACGCCTCTAGTAGACCGCCACTCCTGGATAGGAAGATCTACCATCAGGTAGTTTATTGACTGCTTTTCTACCTGAAGGTTCTCCAGGCGCTGTATGATTAAAATCGAGGATTGGATACCATCTCAGTTTTGTGCACGGAAGGAAAGCATCCCCCACTTTCTGTTGGCCGAGTAATTCCTCAACAAAATAAATTTATTGAAGATCCTTGATCTACAGTTAGTTACAGATTGGATCCTTCTGTTTAATATTCCCCCCCCCAAAAAAAAAAATTGGTATTTTCATGTTTTCCCAGTGTTAAACACTGGGTTCTGGATGCATCGCAGTGATCAGCTCTAGTTTATTTAGTGATTTCAGGAACACAACGAGGACACCCAGCAGGGTTTGAGCCCTGCTTATAAAGCATGCAAACACCCCACCCCACACCCACCCACTCCCAAGGATAGGCTATTTACATTACACTGCTTATCTATAGGTCAGTTCCAGGATCCTGGTCAGCTATTGTTCTTGGGGAGCAAGCTCGCCCAGTTCAAGGTCCACATTCAGGGACGGCTTAGGCTCAATACATAACACCCAGCTCTTGGAATACATTACTTCTAAGGAAGATCACTGTGACTAAAAGTGAGTGAAATGAGTGTGCTCATCTAGTGACGGGTCAAGAGAGAAGAAGAGGGAGTTTGTTGAGTTGGATTAGTGGTCATTTGGATAATAGTACAAGAGACTGTGGACATTCGGATCATCATATAAAGACCGAGTTGCAATAGAGAACCGTTAATTTCGACAGAGAATTACAGGACTGTGATCATATACAATCAATTAAGAAGAAACACGTTTCTTTATTCATTTAAAAGAGTTTCAGAAAATAAGAGCAGCCTTTTTTCATGGTGTGGTGCTCATAGTTGTCAGCAGGGTAATCAACACAGAAAAGGTGCCCAACCTGATTAAAGTATGTAGACAAAGGTTTATTTAGAACCTAACATACTTCATAGTCAAGAGGAGAAACAGAGTTAGGGTCCTAACTACATCACGTGAGAGAGAGAGACAGAGAGAGAGACAGACAGACAGAGAGAGAGAGAGACACAGAGAGAGAGACAGAGACAGAGAGACAGAGAAACAGAGAGACAGAGAGACAGAGACAGAGAGACAGAGAGACAGAGACAGAGACTAATTGTGGCACTTCTGAGAAGAAGGAAGACATTGCCCTGAGAGTAGCAATCTGGAGACAGACAAGGAATGGCTCTTGACAGGAGAGAAGGTGCTGACCTCACTATCCTATCTAATTGCCTTCTTCTTGCCTGCTGGTCTTCCTCACTTCTCCTTTGTACACTAGACATGGTGTGTTCCAACGATTCCCACCTCAAGAAGAAGAAGAAGAAGAAGAAGAAGAAGAAGAAGAAGAAGAAGAAGAAGAAGAGGAAGAAGAAGAAGAAGAAGAAGAGGAAGAGGAAGAGGAAGAGGAAGAGGAAGAGGAAGAGATTAGATTTATACCCCGCCCTTCACTCGGAGTCTCAGGATCACGAAACTGCGGTGGAAATTGGGCGAAGCCGCGGGTCAAAATGCAGCCCCGCGGCTTCGGGTGTGAAACTGACCAATAGTACCGGGGCAAACGGCGGCGCAACATCGAGGCAGCTCTAGTGCAAAGTCAGCCTAACACTCCTGGGAAACGGTGCCTGGCAGATTCCTGTGGGAGCAACCCTAGAAATGCCCTGTCTGGTGCCTAGCTGCCTTATGATCTAGCCTTGGTGCTGAAGCTTTGGCCCTCCCTGGGTACTGATCCTTATTGGACACACATACTGAATCAGACCCTTGGGCCATCAAGGTCACTGTTGTCTACTCCGGCTGGCAGCAGTTCTCCAGTTTCCCAGGCACAGGTCCTTTTAACTGGAGATACCTGGGATTGAACCTGGGACCTTCTGCACGCTGAGCAGATGCTCCAACACTGAGCCCCGACCCCTCCTCTCGTCTCTGGATCACCTCCTCAACCCAAGATCCAGTTTGGTGTAGCGATTGAGAGCGCGGGTTCTCACCTGGGAGAACCGGGTTTGATTCCCCCACTCCTCCACGTGCAGCTGCTGGTGCGACCCTGGGTCAGTCACAAGTTCCTTCAGAGCTGTTCTCTCCAGAGCAGTTCTCTTAGATCTCTCTCAGGGTGTCTGTTGTGGGGAGGGGAAGGGAAAGGAGTTTGTAAGCCGCTCTGAGACTCAGAGTGAAGGGTGGGGTATGAATCCAATCTCCTCGTCCTCCTCCTCTTCCTCCTCCTAGAACATAAGAGAACATAAGAGAAGCCAATGTTGGATCAGGCCAATGGCCCATTCAGTCCAACACTCTGTGTCACACAGTGGCCAAAAATACCAAGTGCCATCAGAAGGTCCACCAGTGGGGCCAGGACACTAGAAGCCCTCCCACTGTTGCCCCCCCCCAAGGACCAAGAATACAGAGCATCCCTTGCCCCAGACCAAGAGTTCCTATCTATACCTTGAGGCTAATAGCCACTGATGGACCTCTGCTCCATATGCTTATCTAATTCCCTTTTGAAGCCCTCCATACTTGTAGCCACCACCACTTCCTGTGGCAGTGAATTCCATGTGTTAATCACTCCTTGGGTGAAGAAGGACTTCCTTTTATCTGTTCTAACCCGACCGCTCAGCAATTTCATGGAGTGCCCACGAGTTCTTGTATTATGACAAAGGGAGAAAAGTACTTTTTTGTTTACTTGCTCTATCCTATGCATAATCTTATAAACTCGATCATGTCACCCCTCAGCCATTGTCGTCGTCTTCTTTTCTTCTTCTTCTTTTCTTCTTCTTCTTCTTCTTTTCCTCTTCTTCTTCTTCTCTTCTTCTTCTTCTTCCTCATGGGCTACCCAAATGGGCTGTGCTCTCCATGGCTTGCTCTGCCACCATGCGGAGCTCTCGATCGCTTTTACTTCCAAGGAGGAGCAGGTTCTCATGATGTCAGGTGCCGAGACCTAGCTTCGGGTATCAATCGAACGTAAACAGGTGTCTTTCCCACTCTCAACAATGTGTGTGTGTGGTGCGATGACTAACTCCATCTCAGGGGATTATCTCCCGCGAGTTGAGCTGCCTCGCCACAAGCAACAATGCCCGCGTTCCCCCGCCGGAGGGTTTGACGGTGAATCCCGTGACAGATGGATTAGAGCTGCCATTTTGAGTTGACGACCAAGCTCACACGGTCGGGCTGCTAGGTACACAACTGCGTTCCATCAGAACCCACCCTGAGGCTTTGGAACGGAGCCCAGGTGTGGTGTCAACGGCTGGCGCTGAAGCATGTGTGTGGAAAAGAGTCAACTAAGCCACGTATTCTTCTCTTATGACAGCAAGATTTCTTCTAAACAGGCCTCAATCCCCCAGCAAAGAGCCAAAAAAATATGCTGTCGGAATCCACTCCATGTCCGGGGGAAACAAATGAGCGTTCTGGCACATCGCCATCTCGCGTGTTCCCCGCCCCCTCTCACAACATACAGACAATGGGCTAAGTAGGAAGTGGGGCATATTTGTCGAAAAGAGAGTGAGACGCTGATAAACTGAGATAAAGCGTCATTCCCCCCCCCCCGAGCGTTTATATCAAGTGTATATGTTGTGCCTTTTGGCCATTATGGAAATGTCAGAGGTTTAATTGGCAGCTGTAAAGAGCAGCACCTGCGAGCAGTTCAGGGCTTGTCCTTCTGGTCTGGCAACATTCTTGTTTGGTGATCGAAACACAGGCAGAAAAAACTGACACTCGATGATTGATTATCGCCCATCGTGCACGGGCTGACACCCACCCGCCGCTGGGCCGATTTGTGGCTTCGTTCCAGAAGGGCATCTAGGAAGGGTGCACGGGGCACATTCCGGCGGGTGTGCAGGGCACATTCTGGTGAGTGCCCACCAATGCTCCCTCTAAGCTGTGGAGTCTTGTGAGCAAAAATTCTACTTGGTGAGGTGCTGGCATTAAAGTTGTGAGCGAGCGATTTGGCTTCTGCGTAAATCAGTTTGTTCTGGAGCCATCCCTTCCTGAGCTAAGACAAAAAAGTGTGATCCGGAGGCTAAGAAACTGTGAGCTAGCTCACACTAACTCAGCTTAGAGGGAACACGGAATTGCCCACATTATAGTTGTAACCTCTCTTGCAATAAAGGCCAGATTCGTGTCCTGGAGTATTGCACTGCTGGAGCTCTTCACCCTAACCTGGATGGTCCAGTATACCTTGATCTCATCAGATCTCGGAAGCTAAGTAGGCTCAGCCCTGGTTAGTACTTGGATGGGAGACCACCGAGGAAGTCCAGGGTTGTTACGCAGAGGCAGGACATGGCAAACCACCTCTGCCCTGACTTGGATGGTCCAAGCAAGCCCAATCTTGTCAGAGCTCAGAAGCTAAGCAGTGTCGGCCCTGGTTAGTACTTGGATGGGAAACTACCAAGGATGTCCAGGGTCACTATGGAGAGGCAGGCAATGGCCAACCACCTCTGCCCTGACTTGGATGGTCCAAGCGAGCCCGATCTTGACAGAGCTCAGATGCTAAGCAGGGTCAGCCCTGGTTAGAACTTGGATGGGAGATCACCGACGAAGTCCAGGGTCACTACGGAGTGGCAGGCAATGGCCAATCACCTCTGCCCTGACTTGGATGGTCCAAGCGAGCCCAATCTTGTCAGAGCTCAGAAGCTAAGCAGGGTCGGCCCTGGTTAGAACTTGGATGGGAGACCACTGAGGAAGTCCAGGGTCACTACGGAGAGGCACGCAATGGCCAGCCACCTCTGCCCTGACTTGGATGGTCCAAGCGAGCCCGATCTTGTCAGAGCTCAGAAGCTAAGCAGGGTCGGCCCTGGTTAGAACTTGGATGGGAGACCACCAAGAAATTCCAGGGTTGCTGTGTGGAGGCAGGCGATGTCAAAGCACCTCTGAAGGTCTCTTTCCTTGAAAACTCCATGAGAGGTCACCATGACTTAAAAGAGAATAAAGACTGTGTACAGTTCTGGTCACCACACCTTAAAAAGGATATTTATAGCATTGGGAAAAGTGCAGAAAAGGGCAACTAGAATGATCAAAGGGTTGGAACACTTTCCCTATGAAAAAAGGTTAAAGCGCTCGGGGCTCTTTAGCTTGGAGAAATGACGGCTGAGGGGTGATATGATCGAGGTTTATAAGATTATGCATGGGATTGAGCAGGTCTAGCAAGAGGTACTTTTCTCCCTTTCTCACAATACAAGAACTCGTGGGCACTCCATGAAATTGCTGAGCAGTCGGGTTAGCACAGATAAAAGGAAGTACTTCTTCACCCAAAGAGCGATTAACACATGGAATTCACTGCCACAGGAGGTGGTGGCGGCTTCAAGAGGAGATTGGGATGGATTGGATAAGTATATGGAGCAGAAGTCCATCAGTCACTATTAGCTACAAGTTAGAGATAGGAACTCTCGGTCTGGGGCAAGTGATGCTCTGTCTTCTTGGTGCTTGTGGTGGGGGGCAACAGTGGGAAGGCTTCTAGTGTCCTGGTCCCGCTGCTGGACCTCCCTGATGGCAGCTGGTATTTCTGGCCACTGTGTGACAGAGTGTCGGGCTGGATGGGCCATTGGCCTGATCCAACATTGGCTTCTTTTATGTTCTTATATGGAGCAGAGGTCCGTCAGTGGCTATGAGCCACAAGGTATAGATAGGAACTCTCAGGATGGGGCAAGAGATGCTCTGTATTCTTGGTGCTTGGGGGGGCAACAGTGGGGGGGCTTCTAGTGTCCTGGCCCCGCTGCTGGACCTCCTGATGGCACCTGGTATTTCTGGCCACTGTGTGACACCGAGTATTGGGCTGGATGGGCCATTGGCCTGATCCAACATTGGCGTCTGATGATAGCAACAGATAGAAAAGAGAGGCGAATATTCAAGATGGATTAGAGGAAAGGGGAAAGAAATCGAATTTCAGAGTTGGTGTCTCTGAAGCTGACTGCACATGCACAGAGTGTTGATTTAGGAAAATTTGCCCTAATAAAGAACTGATTATCTGAACACAGATCGGGAGCATGTGACCCCAATACTGTGGCAATTACGCTGGCTACCATTCCGCTTGTGAGTCCAATTCAAGTTATTGGTTTTGACCGCTAAAGCCCTACATGGCTTGGAACCAGTTTTCCCTCTAAGCTGAGTAAGTGTGATCTAGCTCACAGTTTTTTAGCCTCCGGCTCACACATGTTCATCTTGACTCAGGAAGGATAGCTCTGGAGCAAACTGATTTATGCACCAGCCAAATCGCTTGCTCACAACTTTAATGCCGGGAGCTCACAAAGTAGAATTGCTGCTCACAAGACTCCACAGCTTAGAGGGAACATTGCTTGGAACCAATGTTCCCTCTAAGACAGGGGTTTCAACATCCGGCCCAGGGGCCGGATCAGGCCCCCGGGGGGCTTCTACCAGGCCCGCAGGCTGTCTTCTGCTGCTTTTTCCACTTCTGCTGCTGCTGCGTCATTGTGGGTTTGCAGCTGACAGATACACACCTGAACAGTATACTCGAGATTGCAACAGCACAGACATTTTGAGGCAATGATTCAGGGCAAGAGGTGTCAGTTATCAGACACTGTTACATAAACAAAATATTGCAAGAGTGCTAATGTTTTAAGCATTTTATTTTAAGTTTAAAAATTGTGTTTGTGCCCCACAACTTCCCATCCAGTCCCCCGAATGGCGGCAAATGCAGGGAAAGAACCAGGTATTCCTTTAGTTCAATTACCTAGTGTCCCCTAAGAAATTTAAATCCCCCCCCATCTTTAAAAATCCCTAGCTACGGGACTGGCCCGAGACCCTGAAGTCCGCTTCCAGAAGGTGTCACCTTCAAAATCAAGGATAAAAAAAGAAAAGATTGACTCTGTTCTGGAAGCGAGAGAATTCTTAAGAGTCCAGCTGGAAGGGCCAGAGGAGGAAGAAAAAGAAGGGGACAGCAAGTCCAGTGGTGAGCTGGACTCGGGTTCTTCGAGAGGACTCAGAGAAAGGGGCAGCGGCTCCTAAAAGTCCTTATAAGTTGCGGAAGAGACTGGACAAGAAGAAATGAAGGCTGAAGGACTCTGAATTGTGCCGTTGAAAAATTTTGAATTGGAATGTTTTGGGGTATTTCCTGATATCAGTTAAATTCAAGATGTGGGAAAAGTTAGCAGACTATGTGACTCAGTTTGTAATGAGATCAATATGATTAAGACTAGACGTATATTCAAGCTGATCAGAAGATCTCCTCTCTTGGGTTTTTAGTCAGTAGTGGGTATCTTTTCTTTATCCCCCTAAATGTAGTCCCCTCCCTTATTTCTGTTATAGTTTGTAGTTTTAATAAAAATGCAATAAAAATTCCCCATTGGGGAGCAAAAAAACCCCCCAAAACAGAATAAATCCACTTCGTGAGTTCATGACTGAGTGACAAGGACGCGCCGAAGTATACAGAACTAGATTTGAATCCAAGCCCACGTTTTGTGAGTGTTTGTTATTAAGCCCGAGCGGCAGCGTTTTATTCAGCTGGTCGTGCTCGGACGTACAGGGTTCCATTCAGGCGGTCCAAGCATCTGTGTCGTTCTACCCAAATAAAGTCGAACTTTGCTTACATAAGGGGCTTTGAGATGTTAAAAAACACACCTCTGCATTTTCAGTGGCCTTGTCTATGTTCAGTAGTGCCTGGAGTATATCAGGATGGTGTAAATAGAAACCCTTGATTTTGGAAAGGGTAGGGGGGGGAAGGAAAGAAAACCCCATTGAAACCATCTGGCAGCAGTGTGATTCTTCGGAGCTGTTTAAAGGGAATTCATGAGGTTTTCCCAGTAACTTGCAGAATGTGAGAAGAAAGTAAATATTTACTGAGCTGGGCCAAGGTATGACAACATCTCCACAGAGACATCTGTGGTGTGTCCCCCTCCCCCAGTCAATTAAGTGGAAGAAATAAAGGAAAGACAAGGCTTTTGAAACCATTAACTTGAGGGCAAGTCCTAACTCTGCTTGCTGTTCACACTAACTCTGTTGCCATGTTCCTGCCCTAGAAGACCAGCTCATTCACACCAGCTTTTTAAAAAAATATCCCTGAGTTCAACAGTACCCGGCACAGCTTTGGGCGTGTGTGAATCCCTGACCAGATCTGATGATTCAACACATTTGGTTGTCCTTATGTGAACATCTGGAATGTGATGGAACACAACAGAACATGAGTTGGTCCCCTTGATCCTAGATGTTGTTTCTCAGCTGACGACATGACCCAGGAGATTTTCTGGAGTTTCTTTGTGCGGGAGAGGAAGGTTGGATGCTGGTTTCCATCTTTAAATGTTCTCTTAGTTGCAGTACTTGATGGTGGTTTCTTTAAGAAAATTGTGAATGGGCAACAGAAATTGAGTTTCAAACAGTAGAAAAAATCCTTCCTTCCTTCCTTCCTTCCTTCCTTCCTTCCTTCCTTCCTTCCTTCCTTCCTTTCTTGGTGAAATTAAGGACTTTGTAATGAATGAACGGTATTATTGCCTGATATTGTTACAGCAAATAAGATCATTTAAATAAGAAATCCAATCAGGACGGGAATAATACAATACAATTGAAGATTTCTGAGGAAAAGCTAGGTAATATTTAAGGTTCATTGAGAGATTTGGCAAAGAGTAGGTCATAAATTCACAGGCAAGCCTTTTTGGCTTGAAATAGGAGCTTCTCCCCCCACAGACACTCATCAGTTTTGTCCTTTTCACTGACCAGTAGCAATTGTGTTCTCTCCTGCTGCTGTTTTCCATGTTTCCATTAATCTTTAAAGCCAAAAATCCCAGTGAGGGCAGAAAACATTTCCCTCACTTGACTAAATCGCATTGATGCCATCATGAAGCTGAAACAGCCCTAGCGAAGAACAGCAAAGTGGACTAGGACTATGAACTGAAAAGCGAGGAAGCTTAGGTAAAATGCTTTAAACCAGCCAAAAAACAGAAGTAATCATAAACCTTGGTAATGATATGAAGAAAAGTGATCATATAGAAAACTAGCTTTTGAGCAAGGCAAGGGATAACACCTCAGGCCATAAAAACACCTAGGTGAGGTTTCTTAACAACAGAAATCTTAACAAAATAATTAGCTTCAGGTTTAGCTGACTGTCTGGAAGTTCTTGACATGAAGATAGTTTCAGAGGGTAGCCATATTGGTCTGAAGTTGAAGAGCTAGGTTCGAATCCACTGGCAACTTAGAGAGCCATGAAATTTTGAGAGTACGAACTTCCGAGAGTCAGAGCTCTGTGCTGGCGTCTGACAAAGGGAACTTTGACTCTCGATAGCTTGTCCCCCGAAAATTTCTTGGGTCTCTAAGCTGCTGCTGGACTTGAATCGAGCTGTTCTATGGCAGATCCCAATTCGGGTAGCCTCTGAAACGGACATCATGTCGATGGAAGGTGCTCGTAAGCGGTGTTCCCTCGAAGCTTGAGTTAGTGTGAGCTCACTCACGGATTTTCAACCTCCGGCTCACCGATTTTTGTCTCCGCTTTGGAAGGATGGCTCCAGAGCAAACTAATTTAATGCAGCAGCCCAGTTGCTCACTCACAACTTTAATGCCGGCAGCTCACAAAGTATGATTTTTTTTTCTCACAGGACTTCACAGTTTAGAGGGAGTATTGCGTCATAAGCAGAGGCTAGTTGAGATATGTTTCTCTGTCCGATGCAGCCTGATTCCTCCATGGATGTATTTGGCTGAGAAAAAGTAAATAATCCCTTAGGAGGGATGCAGTTCGTTGAAAGTTTTGTTTAGTGTGCTCGGACCTTTCCCCTAAACAAACCACCAGATGGGATACTTTTTCTAGATGGGATGTTTATTTACTTAATCTGTATCTCCCCTTTCACCCCCAATGGGGACCCAAAGGAGCTTAGATCCTCTTCTCTGTTGCTTTATCCTCACAACAACCCTGGGGATGAAGCCTGGGACGATAGAGACTTCAGTGGGGGGTACTGTCATAGAGTCTGCCCTTCAAAAGAGCATCTGGACTCTAATCTCGAGAACCAGGTTTGATTCTGCACTCCTCCGTATGCAGCCAGCTGGGTGACCTTGGGTCGGTCACTGTTCTTTCAAGAGATGTTCTTTCAAGATCAGGGACCTGTGCGGTCTATTACCATTCCACGGGGCCTGCAGAACGGAGCTGTACCAATAGGCCTTTGGGTGAGGTGGCGGGCATCCAGGAAAAAGCTGCCCCCATCGCTGAAGATAACATCCTATGCAGCCCAGTCTGTACAGCCTTGGATTTCAATGAGAACAGTATTGGGGAGCTTGTAAACTGCTCTGAGACTCTGAGTGAAGGGCGGGGTATAAATCCAATCTCCTCCTCCTCCTCCTCCTCCTCCTCCTCCCTCCTCCTCCTCCTCCTCCTCCTCCATTAAAACTCTCCCCCTAATGAACATGTGGCTGGTAAAGTCCTTCACACCTTTAAAATTAAACTGAAGTCCTGTGTTTTCCAGAAGGCCTTCTGTAATGATTCCTTGTTTTATATGTGTGTGTGTCTTTTTAAAAGTTTGGTTGCATGGCTGAGATATATTAGAGTGGTTGAAGAGACAAGAGTGGTGTGATTGGTGATTGACAGAGAGGGGGAGGGGTTTTGGAAGTGGTTCTGAGTGGATGAATATGAATGTCTGTCAGGAGTGACAGTTACAGGTTTGACAGTTGATGAAGACAGTGGATAGTAGTTCGTTCTGAAGTCTGTGAGAGAAGCAGTCTTGTGTGTGATATGGGAGTTAGTTCTGTGTATGGAAAAAAGTTGAATGTATATGAAACAGAAAAGTAAAGTTTAAGAGAACAGAAATTATATGAAAGTCTGAGTGACAGACTGGAGAGAAACAAGAAACGTAGATGATATTGAGTTAAAGGGTTACAAAGTTACCTGATAAATCCCTGTAGAGGAAGGGAGCAGGACTTGTGTGATACACCAAACAATTTATCAGAATATTCACATTACCAGTTACTTTGTTATACCTTTTTATTTATGAAGTATTTCGATAAATCTACTTTTATTTAAGCATACCAGCTGAAAGGAATCCTTCAGGAACACTTAGTACCTCGAAAAGCCTTAAACTCGACCTACCAACCCAGTAATAGAAACAGTATAGTATAAAGGTTTGGAAAGCCTTAAATTTCCTGGTGGCAGCCGGATATCCCCAATAGAACAAAATAAAAAGAACACTTTTAAAGTGAAACCAGGCCTCCCCATATTAGGGGTCGGCCACACCTTCAAATTAGATTCTTTTTGGCATGGCACTCACTGAAGTTCATTCTCCCGTGCTCTTTAGGTCGAAGGTTCGGTACTGATTTTGTAATATAATTCTGTGCATTTAACTTGTGGCAAGCCACCTAGATCACATCTAAGAGAAAAGGCTGTCTAAAACTATGCAGAAATCAAATGAATCATAAATAAAAGTGAAAGTACTTCAACCGTGAGGCGCCGTAATTGAAATAACAGCCCTGATTTGGCCATGCATCAAAATCAGTGTCACAATCCACAGGGCACAGTGGAGCTGACAACCGTGGAATATCGCTCTTTAGTGGGCGGGGCCAGGTGGGGCTTTTGCCAAGCAAAGCTTCTGATTGGTCGCTGGAGATTTGATCGGCTGTGCAGATTTTAAAAGTGCTGCTTTGGCGGCAGCTGCCACCACAGCACACGAATCTTCCCTGTGTGATTGAAGGTCAGCTGCAGCAGCCATTTTGTGGTTGTCTCCCCCTCCTGTAGCAGCCATTTTGTGGCAACCGTTTTGTGGCCTTCCCCACCATGCTGTGTCAGAATTCCAAAGAAGAAGAAGAATAGGAGGAGGAGATTGGATTTATACCCCGCCCTTCACTCAGAGTCTCAGAGTGTCTTACAAACTCCTTTCCCTTCCCCTCCCCACAACAGACACCCCGTGAGAAAGAGCTCTGGCAGAAACTGCTCTTTTTCAAGAACACCTCTGACAGAAAAATGGCTTGCCCAAGGTCATCCAGCAGCTGTGAGTGGAGGAGTGGGGAATCAAACCCGGTTCTCCCAGATTAGAGTCCGTGCACCTCACCACGACACCAAACTGCCTGCAGGTGCCTGCAGGCTCAAAAAGTTTGGAAATCTCTGGGTTAGAGTATCAGACTCGGATCTGGAAGACCAAAGCCCGAGTAGTTAGACCGCCATGAAAGTTTGTTGAGTGGCCTTAGGCCAGTCACTCTAGACCTAACCTACCTCACTGGATCGTTGTGAGGATAAAGTGGAGAGCAAAATGCCCATGTGTTTCACACACTCATCCTTAGTTAGAACGACAGCAACGATATTACCACTGTGCGACCGTATTTCTTTTTTCTCTCTCTCGCTACAAAGTCACTCAAAAACCAGTTCATGTGTATCCGACTACCGCTAATTCGGTTTTGGTTCTGTGTTTCGTCCGTTAGCTGAAAAGTCTGTGTTTCAAAATTCCATTTCCCTTATCCCTAAGCTCACTCAGTAGCTTTGAAATTTGCTTTCCCCACAGGTTCGGGGGTACATCTGTTAGAGAGGACACCCGGGAACTCTTCTGACTGAATGCAGGCAATGACTCCAGGAAGCGATTCTGTTTCTTCCCGGCAATAACTCTCTACAATCAATCTCTGGGGGGAAAGAAAATGTCAGCACATTTGAGTCCTAGAAAGCTGGGTTTTCAATCATCAGGAAAGACAATCGCGTCCACAGAATTGCCCTCCTGTGTAGGCCTACAGACATGAGAAGGGGCAAAGCATCTGTACCGACAACACAAAATCCAAAATCTTTTTCTGCCATTTCCTTAAATATATAGGTATATATCGACAAGTCTTTATGCCCCTAAAGAGGTCCGGTTATCCATTTATCCTGATGTAAACCACTTGAGCTGCGGTGGCTCAAGTGGTGAAGACTCTGAACTGCAGGCTGTGGAAGGTCAGTAGTTCAGCAGTTCGAGACCCGAGTGTGCCGCATGACGGAGTGAGCTCCCGTCTCTAGTTCCAGCTCCTGCCAACCTAGCAGTTCGAAAGCAAGAGATTGCAAGTAGATAAATAGGTACCACTTCAGTGGGAAGGTAACAGCGTTCCGTGCGCCTCGTCGTTTAGTCATGCCGGCCACATGACCACAGAAACGTCTTCAGACAGCGCTGGCTCTTCGGCTTTGAAACGGAGATGAGCACCACAACCCTAGAGTCAGACTCGACTGGCTTTCGAGCAAGGGAACCTTTACCTTTAAACAAATATTAATATACAGGCCACACCTACTTTCTGTATCTCTTGGCCTGTAACATTCCCAGGAAGTCTTTCCCCCCGCAAAGTCACTCAGTCCACGGGGCTGTCTCCTCTGTTACATCCCTGGGAGACTGTCACACTTCTCAGATTGCTGCTAGTCCCCTGCCCTAAAGCTATCTGGCTGTTCTCGCACAGGGTCAGGGCCTTTTCAGTCCTGGCCCCAACCTGGTGGAACTCTTTGCCAAATACCATCAGGGCCCTGCAGGATCTTATGCCACTCTCCAGGGCCTGTAAGGCAATGATGCTCCAGCAGGCTTTTGGTTGAAGACAGCAACAGTTCCCATGTGGCTGGCACCCTGTTCTGCTCCTTCTGTTGTTTATCTGCCTCGCCCTCCCCCCACCTGCCTGCAAAGTGGCCGGCAGTTTAAAACCAGATTAATTAGTATTTGCCATTTGACCTCTTTTTGTAATGTGCTGTTAACGTTTTTAATTGCTCGTAGACATGCTCTTATGATTGTTGTACATCGCCAAGAGCCCAGCATTATCAGGGATTGGGTGATTAATAAATGTAATCCAGGGCTCTTTTTGTAGCAGGAACTCCTCTGCATATCAGGCGACACACCCCTCATGTAGCCAATCCTCCAAGGGCTTACAGAGCTCTTCTTACAGGGGCTACTGTAAACTCTGGGAGGATTGGCTACATGAGGGGTGTGTCGCCCAGGGCTCCTTTTGTAGCAGGAACTCCTCTGCATATCAGGCGACACACCCCTAATGTAGCCAATCCTCCAAGAGCTTACAGAGCTCTTCTCAGAGGGGTTACTGTAAGCTCTTGGAGGATTGGCTACATTAGGGGTGTGTCCAGGGCTCTTTTTGTAGCAGGAACTCCTCTGCATATCAGGCGACACACCCCTAATGTAGCCAATCCTCCGAGAGCTTACAGAGCTCTTCTTACAGGGGCTACTGTCAGCTCTTGGAGGATTGGCTACATTAGGGGTCGCATCTCCACCGTTCCCTATGGAGTTTGCGATGTTTCATACTGAGAAAGGGGGGAAAACAATGGCACAGAGTCGGGATGGCCTGATCAGACCATCCCGATGCCATGAGAATGCGATGGAGTGATCAGATACAGGAAAGTCTGTCCGTGCCCCATCGCCAGGGGTCATTTCCTGCAGGAGCGCACAGGAGAGGAGCTCCTGCAGTAAAGAGTCCAGGGGGCGGGCACATGCAACAAGCCCCACCCCCTGCTCCCAGCAGCCCTCAGTCAGAGCAAGAAGCAGCCAGGTAAGTTGCAGAGCCCCCCCGTCCCCCCGTCCAAAACAGTCCAGTGGCACCTTTAAGACCAAGTTTTATTCAGGTACAAGCTCTCCCTCCTCTGTGAGGACAGATCTGCACACCCACCCACCCCCTCAATAGCAAGCAATCCAAAACAGTCCAGTGGAGCCTGAGCGGTGGGTGTGGCCTTCTGACACACTTCTGGTGATGTCAGGGTGTGTGGCATATGCAAATAAGTTATGCTAATGAGTTATGCTAATGATCTCCGACACCTCTTTTTCTACAAAATGACCCCTGCCCGTTGCACCCCCTTTTCTACCAGTTTTTCCCCGGTGTCTTTTTGCTCCGCTTCTGTGGCAGAGCAAAACGGATTGCCAACAGGTGTGGGCTGCTTCCCAGATGTTTGCGTCTGATCGCACCCTTTAAATGCACCCGGCTTTCGCACCTACGGCGGGGCTAGTTCTGCATGTGATCGCAGCCATCGTCATCTTTCCCAGTGAGTCGTGTCTTCTCATAACGACGACAACCCTCTTCCCTTTATGGAAATGGGCTCCTATAGAATTCCACGCAACTAGGCGAGACGGTGCAAGGCTGGAACGATTCGAAGAGCAGTTCCTAACTGTGACGTAAAACAATAAGAAAAACAGTCCCATTCTAAAGTCATCCAACACAATCTTGGTTTTAATTGATCCCCAGTAGGTTTCCTGTACGATCCTTTGTCACTTTGGTAATGTGGAGTCTTTAAAAGAGTTTCTGATAATTGACGCAGCCGGGATTTTCGACAGTGAAGAGAAAGAGGAGACAATGGAATTTCATTACTGCCGGTGACGTCCCCGCCAGATTTTTTACCTTCATCTGGCAACAAAACAATGCTAAAGTCCAACTTCCCTCTGCTAATTGGGGTTTCTTCATTGGCAGGGTGATATACTATTAATTAATTTATGTCATTCCCCAGTCCCTAGGTTCGGAGGTCCTCATATGGAGCCTTGGCCAGCATCAGTCATATCCTTTCCAATCATCTTCTCATGGAAGACCCAGCCAGGAACGACATGGAGGCGGCCAATCGTTAATGTCCCAAGGCTCCTCTGCTCAAGAAGGAAGCCAAGTCGAACAATCTCCTTGCTTTTGTTTCGGAGAATCAGAAGATTCTCATTCCAGAAGCAAGATGGGTAGCTGTGTTTGTCTGTGGGTGCGTTCAGATGGGCCATTTAAGGCGGCATAAACCGCTCCGGTTGGAACCAGGGCAGTTTGATCCGGAAGAAACGCGAGCACACTCACCTCCTGAAAAAAAATGGCAGCTGAAAAGCGGAAGCCTCGGGCTTCTGAATGGAAGTGGCTCTACACCGTCAGAGAGCGATCAGACGGGGAAAATGCGGTTGGAACCGGAGCACTCAGGATACCACCACTTGGGGACCTAGTAGCAGAATACACTGGTTTAAAGGGTGTTTGTGATGGTTAAGGACAGAAGGCAGATGTTCGCTGTGTGATCATGCATAAGTACTCTAATTCTAACCGGCATCTATACCAGCTTAAATGCCCGTCTGAATGCACCCTGTCTGTAGCAGCAGAAAAGAGCAAGGAGTCCAGTAGCACCTTGAAGACTAACAAAATTTGTGGCAGGGGGAGAGCTTTCATGAGTCACCGCTCACTTCTTCGTTATGTTGGGCCATACAGAATGGAAGTCCATCAACCGGGTGAAGAAATCCATCAACCTGGTGAAAAAACAGGTACAAACAGGTATCATCTCTCTGAAAAGCGCATGCCCTGCCCCAAATTCTGTTGGTTTTTAAGGAGCTCTCTTCTACTGATGCGTGCTGTGGTGGCTCAAGTGGTTAAGACACTGAGCTGCAGACCGGGAGGTCGGTAGTTCATCAGTTCGAGACCCAAGTCCCGCATGACGGAGTGAGCTCCCGTCTCTGGCCCCAGCTCCTGCCAACCTAGCAGTTCGAAAGCAAGAAATTGCAAGTAGATAAAGAGGTACTGCTTCGGTGGGAAGGTAACAGCGTTCCGTGCACCTCGGCGTTTAGTCATGCTGGCCACATGACCACGGAAACGTCTTCAGACAGCGCTGGCTCTTTGGCTTTGAAACAGCTACAAGGGGGAATTGGATAAGCATATGGAGCAAAAGGTCCATCAATGGCTATTAGCCACAAGGTATAGATAGGAACTCTCAGTCTGGGGCAAGTGATGGACTGTATTCTTGGTGCTTGGGGGGGGGGCAACAGTGGGAGGGCTTCTAGTGTCCTGGCCCCACTACTGGACCTCCTGATGGCACCTGGTATTTTTGGGCACTGTGTGTGTTAAGTCCAGTGCTTAACAAAATAGTCAGAGAGTGATTTCAGCAAAACTCAGGTTTATTTCAGCTCGACGATCACTTCTCTAACACGGTACAACTTCTGATAGCCCGAACAGCTTTTCCATTGCAGCTGCTCGGTATTTAAACATTCCGGGCTAATGTAGCCACACCTCCTATACAGATATCAACCTATCAGGTTGAGCGCATAAAGTCCAATCACAAGCGTTCCCGCTTTCCGTCTGTTTGAATGTGATTGGTCGCATGAGTCTTGGCGCGAATCCCTGGCCAAGACGAAGCTTAGCATAGCTTCCCTATGAGATGATTTCATTTCATCTTAATGCATTCAGGGCAGCTTCTGAATACATTACAGTGTGGCACAGAGTGTTGGACTGGATTGGCCATGAGCCTGATCCAATGTTGGCTTCTCTTATGTTCTTACGCAGGGGCAGGCAATGGCGAACCACCTCTATTTGGCTTGTCTGATCTGGATGGCTCAGGCTCGCCCTCTCTCGTCAGATCTCAGAAGCTAAGCTGGGTCAGCCCTGATTAGTCCTTGGATGGGAGACCACCAAAGAACTCCACGGTTGCTGTGCAGAGGCAGGCCACGACAAATCACCTCTGGAGCCAATCCTCCCTGTAAGAAGAGCTCTGTAAGCTCTTGGAGGATTGGCTACATCCTCCGGTTTGGTGGAGTGGTGAAGTGCGCAGACTCTAATCTGGGAGAACCGGGTTTGATTCCCCTCTCCTCCACTTGCACCTGGCTGGATGACCTTGGGCAAGCCGTAGTTCTGACAAGAGCTGTCCTTGAAAAAGAGCAGTTTCTGTCAAGAGCTCTCTCAGCCCCATCCACCTCCCAGGGTGTCTGTTGTGGGGAGGGGGAGGGAAAGGAGTTTGGAAGCTGCTCTGAGACACCTTTGGGTGGTGAAGGGCAGGGTATAAATCCAGTCTCTTCTTCTTCTTCTTCTATATTAGGGGCGTGTCGCCTAATATGCAGAGGAGTTCCTGCTACAAAAACAGCCCTGCTCCCTGGGGAGAAAGAGTTCCAGAGCTTTGGGGCCATGACTAAGAAGGCTCTCTCCCAGGTTACCACTTGCCTAATCTCAGAAGGAGAGGGCTTCCAAAGTGGGCCCTCTGAAGATGACCGTACTGATTGGGTGGGTTCATAAGAGATTAGGTTTCCCTTGCTCGAAAGCCAGTTGAATCTGACTCTAGGGATGCAGGGCTCATCTTCATTTCCAAGCCAAAGAGCCAGCACTGTCCGAAGACATTTCCGTGGTCATGTGGCCGGCATGACTAGACGCTGAGGTGCACGGAGCGCTGTTACCTTCCTACCGAAGTGGTACCTATTTATCTACTTGCAATTTCTTGCTTTCAAACTGCTAAGTTGGAAGGAGCTGGGGCCAGAGACGGGAGCTCACTCCGTCATGCGGCACCCGGGTCTCGAACTGCTGAACTACCGGCCTCCTGGTCTGCAGTCCAGCATCTTAACCACTTGAGCCACCGCAGCCCTTTAGGTACATTGGTCCCAAACAATTTAGGGCTCTGAAGATCAAGACCAGTATCTTTAATTGTAACTGGAAGGAACCTGGGAGCCAGCGTACATGGGCAGAGACTGGAGTGATATGGTACCTATGACTCACTCCACGCAGCCTCCTGGCTGCAGCCTTCTGTACCAGTATATGTTTCTGAGAACCTTTCCAGGGCAGCTCTACTTGGGGATGGATCTCATAGAGGATCCCTGCAGATAGAACTCCTGACTTTCTGCGGGATTTCCTTGTATCCCCTTCCCACTGAAGCCCCAACACCATCTGTAACACTGCTTCCTGAGCCCCCCTGAGCCTGTTCGTAGGATAGGTGGGGTATAAATATAATAAATAATAATAATTCTGGAGGGGAGGCAGGAAACCACCCCAGGAACAGCCTAAGGAAGAGTCATAGGTCTACTGTGAGTGGGTGGAATAAGCAAGGTTGCCACCACCCCTGGCCAGTGCGGCCACCAGTGGGAGATAGGGTTGTCAGATCCAGATTGGAAGATTCCTGGAGATCTGGAGATGGAGCCCGAGGAGGCCTCATTGAGGTACAGTGCCACAGAGTCCACACTTTGGCAGCAGCCTACCACCTCAGCGTTTACTTGTGTTGTAGTGGGGGACATCTGGTTCATTCTGAATGCTGTGTGCATTGTTTGGTTTGTTTGTGATGGTGAAATGTATTAACACCCCCCCCAGCAGAATGTTGTCATTTTTCAGCAAGCTGCTTATCCAAATTCAGCTCTAGACAAAACAACAACCGAAAAAACACCATCCATAGTTTTATTAATGCATAGTTACACAGCAGGATATGTGCATATGAATGCTAGTTTGCATGCTGGGTTAGTTTTTCTTTTAGTGCTTGTAAACTACTTCAGATCTTGTCAGTATTCCTTCGAAATTTACTGTAACCTTTGAAACCTGTTTCTTACTGCAGAATTCTGTACTGTGTGACTGAACGTAAGCAGCAGCAGCCATTTTGCGCAGCCATTTTGTTGCTGTGCCCCCCTGACACACTGTGTCAGAATTCTGACTGAAGTACAGTACAGAATTCTGTACTGTGTGACTGAACGTAAGCAGCAGCAGCCATTTTGCGCAGCCATTTTGTTTCTGTGCCCCCCTGCCACACTGTGTCAGAATTCTGACTGAAGTACAGTACAGAATTCTGTACTGTGTGACTGAAGTTCAGCAGCGGCAGCCATTTTGTGGCAGCCATTTTGTTGCTGTGCTCCCCTGACACACTGTCAGAACTCTGACTGAAGTACAGTACAAGGATCTGTACTGTGTGACTGAAGTTCAGCAGCGGCAGCCATTTTGCGGCAGCCATTTTGGTGCTGTGCCCCCCCGACACACTGTGTCAGAATTCTGACTGAAGTACAGTACAGTATTCTCTACTGTGCGACTGAAGTCCAGCAGCGGCAGCCATTTTGCGGCAGCCATTTTGGTGCTGTGCCCCCCCGACACACTGTGTCAGAATTCTGACTGAAGTACAGTACAGTATTCTCTACTGTGCGACTGAAGTCCAGCAGCGGCAGCCATTTTGCGGTAGCCATTTTAAGGCTGTGCCCCCCCCCCCGACTATGTCAGAATTCTGAAGGTGCTTGTAGGCTTAAAAGGGCTGGGGACCCCTGCTTTAGAAACTCCTAGCTTTGGTAGAACGCTGCCCTAACTTCATATTTCAGTTGCTTCCCTCTTCTACTGAAAGTCCCGCCATTTCAGATTAATGAAAGGGATTACTTAAAGCCAAACATTGGTTTAAATCTGGGCATTTAGTATCTTGGTGGATCAACAACCATCTTGTTCCCGTGGGTGCAATCCATCTGTGGATGGGAGGGCTGGCGTTGGCACAAGCGTTTCTAGGAGGAAAAGGGGTTTGGCCAAATGACCGTCAATGTTGCCACTGTCAAGAACAGTGTTGAATTTTTGAGCTCCCCTCTTCCTTCCGCTTCTCCCCCCTTTTTCAGGAAGTCCAGTCATGATACACTGTCTTTGGCTCGGGGAAGCGGAGTCGTTAACTTTCACGCCGCCACATCCCATCAGCAGTGCCGTGTCTCTTGTGGTCGTCTCTTTCACGGCGAGCGGCCTTTCTGCCCGGCAAGGCGGTATTATTCCTGGCAGCCTTCAAGATCCTGATGTTGTTTCAGACGTTCTTCAAACGGGAAGCGCACAAGCTCCCTTTTTTCCCCTTTCTCTTCTGCCGACGAAGATCGTTTCGGCTCCGCGCACGTAAAGCCCCACGTTATGCCAGAAATGAATCATATCTGGGTAAAGTAGCTACTGGGTCGGAGCCAAACACCATAAACTTTGGTCAGAATGCTGGCCAACCATTTTAGCCGTGGATTAATAGAAGCTCTGGATTCAGGGAAGCAACTTACAACTTTTCAGTATGAGTTATGAAGGTTGTGAGACCTAAAATGGCAGTTTTTGGATTTCCTTTGAGGAAGAAAAGCGGGCATTTATGGAGGAGTCCCTCCTTCGTCGTCCATGTGTTGTGAGCTCTGTGGGATATATATGCAGATATATCAACTCGAACAGCCACAGTAATAACAACAAAGAAACAACAGTATTGCAATAGCACTACAACAATAGAATAAACTATCACCACATATACTTCTGATAGAGTATATAATCAAAATATAACAGTAGAATTTCATCTGAAGTTTTATCTCACATATGTTCTCAAAAACAAAGAAGCGTGAAGTGGTTAAGTGCGTGGACTCAAATTTGGGAGAAGCGGGTTTGATTCCCCACTCCTCCACTCGCAGCTGCTGGATGACCTTGGGCAAGTCATAGTTCTGTCAGAGCTGTTCTCTCAAGGACAGTTCTGGAAAAAGCTCTCTCAACCCCACCCACCTCACAGGGTGTCTGTTGTGGGGAGGGGAAGGGAAAGGAGTTTGTAAGCCGCTCTGAGACTCCGAGTGAAGGGCAGGGTATAAATCTAATCTCCTCCTCCTCCTCCTCCTCTTCTTCTTCTTTCTTATTTTCAATTTCTGCTGTTATATTTTGATTATATAATTATCAGAAGGATATATATTCAGGACACTGAGATTTTGATCTATACAAAACTTTGTAATGGTTTCTGGCCCCCTTGTCCTTTGTCAGGCAGGTTGTGGGTTGGTGGTAAAGGTAAAGGTTCCCTTGCTCGAAAGCCAGTCGAATCCAACTCTAGGGTTGCGGTGCTCATCTCCGTTTCAAAGCCGAAGAGCCAGCGCTGTCCGAAGACGTTTCCGTGGTCATGTGGCCGGCATGACTAAACACCAAGGCGCACAGAACGCTGTGACCTTCCCACCGAAGTGGTCCCTATTTATCTACTTGCAGTTTCTTGCTTTCGAACTGCTGGGTTGGCAGGAGCTGGAACTAGAGACGGGAGCTCACTCCGTCATGCGGCCCCCGGGTCTTGAACTGCTGAACTACTGACCTTCCACAGCCTGCAGTTCAGCGTCTTAACCACTTGAGCCACCGCAGCTCCTGGCGGGTTGGTGGTACAGGACATTTATTTATTTATTTAGATGTCACTCCTTGACAAATAGAAGGGGAAGTCGTGGAAGTAGTGACAGACTTCAAGTTCCTGGGATCCCAGATCGCTGCAGACTGTGACAGCAGCCATGAAATTAAAAGACGCCTGCTCCTGGGAGGAAAGTGATGGCGAACCTAAACAGCATGATAAAAAGTAGAGACATCACCCTGCCAACAAAAGTTCGTATGGTCAAAGCAATGGTATTCCCAGTAGTCATGTATGGCTGCGAGAGTTGGACTATAAGGAAGGCCGAGCGCTGAAGAATGGATTCTTCTGAACTATGGTGCTGGAGAAGACTCTTGAGAGTCCCTTGGACTGCAAGGACATCAAATCAGTCAATCCTAAAAGAAATCAACCCTGACTGTTCCCTGGAAGGCCAGATAATGAAACTGAAGCTCAAATACTTTGGCCGCCAAATGAGAAGGGAGCACTCCCTGGAGAAGAGCCTGATGCTGGGAAAGATTGAAGGTCAAAGAAGACGGGGACGGCAAAGGATGAGATGGTTAGACAGTGTCATCGACGCAACGAACATGCAATTGAGCAAACTTCAGAGGACGGCGGAAGACAGGAAGGCCTGGCGTGATCTGGTCCATGGGGTCGTGAAGAGTCGAACTCGACTGTGTGACTGAACAACAACAACAACAAAAATATCCCGCTCTTCCCCCCAGCAGTCTCAGGGCGGGCTACAGCAATAAATTGCAATCAATCAGCGATTAAAAGTAGATATTAAGCAATAGAAATAGTCAAAACAGCGAAAAGATGGGCACGGCAGCAATTACATGTTCAGCAGTCCTTAAACTGGGAACAATTGGGCTGCAGCCAAGCTGTAAGGATCTTATCAGGAGCAGCCTACCAGTAGCAGCAGCAGCAGCAGCAGCAACCGGAAAGTCGGTAGTTCGGCAGTTCGAGACCCGAGTGCCGCGTGATGGAGTGAGCTCCTGTCTTTGGCCCCAGCTCCTGCCTACCTAACAGTTTGAAAGCAAGAAACTGCAAGTAGATAAATAGGTACCGCTTTGATGGGAAGGTAACAGCGTTCCGTGCTACATGGCCACGGAAACGTCTGCGGACAGTGCTGGCTCTTGGGCTTGGAAACGGAGATGAGCACCGCATCCCGAGAGTCGGATTCGACTGGCTTTCGAGCAAGGGAAACCTTGACCTGTTACCTTCTCTTATTCGCTTCTTCTCCCAGGCAAGAAACCTCAGCTGGCAAAATTCGGCATGTATTTGAGCAAATTCCAACAACCTCATCCGAATCATTATTGATTGGAAGTCCAATTAATGCGCTATGGACACGTTTCATGGAGAACAAATTTCCTGCAGGTAGCAAGTCGAAGGAGGCTGGAAGCCCAGTGTGAAAACATCCTATCCTAAGCGTTGGTCGTTCCGTTCCCAATACAATGGCTTGGGTCCGATGAGAACCATGAGCGGAGTGGAACTCCTCAATGAACAAGACTTTCCCACCTCTGCAGAAATGGTCCCTTCTCCTACACCAATGGTGCTGTCCTTCCAATCACATGATTCAGCTATTGGGATGCGAGTTGCTGAAAATCTAAGTTTACATATCTGAAAGCAGGGCTATTTTTGGGCAGGAACGCACAGGAACGGAGTTCCGGCTGGCTCCTGAGTTGGCCACACCCAGCAGGAACTCATTAGCATAATAGGCCACACCCAACAGCAGAAACTCATTAGGATTGGCTACATTAGGGGTGTGTGGCCTAACATGCAAAGGAGCTCCTGCTATAAAAAAGCCCTGGGTGTTGACCACAAACAAAGTAAACAGAATAAGAAGCAAAAGGTGGGTGTGGCTGGATGACCACACTCAGGGGTCTTGTTGTAGAAAAAGAGCTGCCGGAGCTCATTAGCATAACTCATTAGCATAACTTATTTGCATATGCCACGCCCCCTGACATCACCGGAAGTGACAGAAGGCCACACCCCCTGACATCACCGGAAGTGTGTCAGAAGGCCCGGCTACTTACCCTCCTGCTTCATCCTCATTCCCAAACGGAATGAGGATCGAAGCACAGGGCGGGGTAAAGAAGGGGGCGGGGCTTCACCACGTGACCGCCCCGCCCCCTAGAGGTTCTCTTCCGGAGCTCCGTACCTGAGAGCTCCCCCCCGACTAGAGCCCTGACCACACTTCTGCGAACATGGGGTGTGTAGCTTAATATGCTAATGAGCTGTGCTGTCAGGGGTGTGTCCTAATAAGCAAATAAATTTCTTCTGTTGGGTGTGGCCTATTATGCTAATGAGTTCCTGCTGGGCTTTTTCTACAAAAAAAGCCCTGTCTGAAAGAACCATCACCAAATGGCTATGGACCTATTCAAAAAAGAGAAGAGGAAGATCAAGAAATTTGTCTGTGGACATTGGATCACCACGCTGACCTGTATGGCCCAGGCTGGCCTGATCTCATCAGATCCTGGAAGCTAAGCAGGGTTGGCCTTGGTTAGAACATGGATGGGAGACCGCCGATGATATCCAGGCAATCACACTGGGGACTCCTGTAGTAAAGCCTCCTTTACACTGCTTGACAAACAGTTTTGGAAATTTAGCAGCCTGAATAGCTCATCAGGACTTGGGAGCTAAGCAGGGTTGGCCCTGGGTAGTGCATGTATGGGAGACCACCAAGGAAGTCCAGGGTTGCCACGCAGAGGCAGGCAATGGCAAACCAACCGTGAAGGTCTCCTGCCTTGACCTGGATGGTCCAGGCTAGCCCGATCTCATCAGATCTCAGAAGTTAAGCAGAGTCATCCCTCATTAGTACTTGGGTGGAAGTCCACCCAGGAAGTCCAGGGTTGCCACGCAGAGGCAGGCAATGACAAACCAACCGTGTAGGTCTCCTGCTTTGACCTAGATGGTCCAGGCTAGCCCAATCTCATCAGATCTCAGAAGTTAAGCAGTCAGCCCTCATTAGTACTTGGGTGGAAGTCCACCCAGGAAGTCCAGGGTTGCCACGCAGAGGCAGGCAATGACAAACCAACCGTGAAGGTCTCCTGCCTTGACCTGGATGGTCCAGGCTAGCCCGATCTCATCAGATCTGAGAAGTTAAGCAGAGTCGCTCCTCATTAGTACTTGGATGGAAGTCCACCCAGGAAGTCCAGGGTTGCCACGCAGAGGCAGGCAATGACAAACCAACCATGAAGGTCTCCTGCTTTGACCTAGATGGTCCAGGCTAGCCCAATCTCATCAGATCTCAGAAGTTAAGCAGTCAGCCCTCATTAGTACTTGGGTGGAAGTCCACCCAGGAAGTCCAGGGTTGCCACGCAGAGGCAGGCAATGACAAACCAACCGTGAAGGTCTCCTGCCTTGACCTGGATGGTCCAGGCTAGCCCGATCT
>NW_015172064.1:175101-182818 GCF_001447785.1 Gekko japonicus | reverse complement strand
CAATGGCAAACCATCTCTGAAGGTCTCCTGCCTGGACCAGGCTAGACTGATCTCATCAGATCTGAGAAGTTAAGCAGAGTCGCTCCTCATTAGTACTTGGATGGAAGTCCACCCAGGAAGTCCAGGGTTGCCACGCAGAGGCAGGCAAAGGCAAACCAACCGTGAAGGTCTCCTGCCTTGACCAGGCTAGACTGATCTCATCAGATCTGAGAAGTTAAGCAGAGGCGGCCCTCATTAGTACTTGGATGGAAGTCCACCCAGGAAGTCCAGGGTTGCCACGCAGAGGCAGGCAAAGGCAAACCAACCGTGAAGGTCTCCTGCCTTGATCTGGATGGCCCAGGCTAGCCCAATCTCATCAGATCTCAGAAGTTAAGCAGAGTCGCTCCTCATTAGTACTTGGGTGGAAGTCCACCCAGGAAGTCCGGGGTTGCCACGCAGAGGCAGGCAATGGCAAACCAACCGTGAAGGTCTCCTGCCTTGATCTGGATGGCCCAGGCTAGCCCAATCTCATCAGATCTCAGAAGTTAAGCAGAGTCACTCCTCATTAGTACTTGGATGGAACTCCACCCAGGAAGTCAAGGGTTGCCATGCAGAGGCAGGCAATGACAAACCAACCGTGAAGGTCTCCTGCTTTGACATGGATGGTCCAGGCTAGCCCGATCTCATCAGATCTCAGAACTTAAGCAGAGTCAGCCCTCATTAGTACTTGGGTGGAAGTCCACCCAGGAAGTCCAAGGTTGCCACGCAGAGGCAGGCAATGGCAATCCACCACTGAATGTCTCTAGCTCTGAAAACCATACAGGTGCCTTGATGGCACACATTGGCTCAATCCCCAAACCACAGTTTGTGAGGGAGAGGGTTTCCCCCCGCTGTTGTTAGCTAAGTGAAATTTAGATGGAACAGAATAGCGGAATAAAAACCTCATGAAAACAGCTGGTGGGAAATTAAACTGCCAATATGCTTTATTATCAGGACAAAGGAATTCCCTATCTACAAATGCATCTCAGCTGTGAAAATGCAGTGAAATCTTTTCAGACAATTCAGTTGTATTGTGTACTACAACTATTTAAAAATCAAATCTGAAAAATATGTGGCAGGAACTATGGAGGGGGGTGATTGGTACAGTGGTCTTGGTGTTCACTGAGTGTAGATTGCCACCAGTATGCTGACGGCACCTAGCTCTGCCTTCTGTTGGATAAACAATAGGGACGGGCACAAAACACATTACTGTGGTTCAGGTCATGGTTTGCAGCTGAACCACTGACCAAACCACGAACCCGTGCACACCAGTTCATATCGGTTCATGAGCCATTTAAAGTTTAAACCCCTGCTTTCTGCTCCCCACAGCTTTTCGCTGTAATATGCCATCCAGAAACCCACCCCTGCTTTCTGCTCCCCACAGCTTTTCGGTGTAATATAGTGTCCAGAAACCCCTGTAATGTAGTGTCCATAAACTGGTTGCACGAGAACTTGCCAAGCTGAAGCACAAGTTGGGGATATGATGAGTGTGACTTGGTGCAAGTGGCTGCCACCATCTGTTCCTTGCATGTCTGCTTGCACAAGAACTCTGGCACAAGCAGACATTTTGTGGTGAATCCAACGCATCACGATTACAGCACGACTCTTCTAACCTGCAGAAACCAGTCACATCTAACTGATAACCTTTTGGTCAGTTTTCAGCAAACATAACAGGCCTGGATATCGATTTAGGCAAATAGTTTGCATGCCCTGTAAAAACAGGGCATGAGAATATTTCCTGTGGCACAGTCACAGGAAATAGAGCAGGCAGAGAAAGAAGTACTTTTCTCCCTTTCTCACGATACAAGAACTCAAGGGCACTCAATGAAATTGCTGAGCAGTCAGGTTAGAACAGATAAAAGGAAGTCCTTCTTCACCCAAAGAGTGATTAACACATGGAATTCACTGCCACAGGAGGTGGTGGCAGCTACAAGCATGGGCCACTTCAAGAGGGAACTAGATAAGCATATGGAGTAGAAGTCCATCAGTGGGTATTAGCCACAAGGTATGGATAGCAACTCTCAGGGTGGAGCAAGGGATGCTCTGTATTCTTGGTGCTTGGGAGGGGCAACAGTGGGAGGGCTTCTAGTGTCCTGGCCCCACTGCTGGACTTCCTGATGTCATCTGGTATTTTTGGCCACTGTGTGACACAGAGTGTTGGACTGGATGGGCCATTGGCCTAATCCAACATTAAGCTTCTCTTATGGTCTCTTATGTTCACATGTTGGGTGGCCAGCCTCTAGGCGAGGCCTGGAGAGCTCCCGCTATTAAAACTGATCTCCAGACTGCTGAGAACAATTCCCCTGGGAGAAAAAGGCTGCTTTGGATGGTGGACTCTGTGAGATTATATCCTGCTGAGGTCCCACCCCTCCTCAAACCCTGCCCTCCCTGGGGTCCACCCCTCAAATCTCCAGGTATTTCCCTACCTGGAGCTGGCAATCCTAATCACATGGGTAGCAATGTTTCTGGTAGACTTTGGACATTGGACATTAAATGCACCGTAGCATTTTTTTTTATTGATTCAGAAAATCCAGAGACCTTCTTGGGTTAAGGTTGTGTAATGTATTGTCCGATTCCCCATGCATTCGAAATAAATCCACGTTTGTAAACAAAGTCAAATTTATTCTAAAGTGATGGTTAGATCAGGAACACAAGAATTGTTAGGAATAACTACAGACCCAAGAGGGGAACATAATAAAGGAACTTGAACCAGGTGAGGGCCAATGAGCCTAATTCCCGCTGGCGGGAATGTAGATAAAATGAGCGCCCAATTCCCTGGGAACACAACGGTTTTACAACATAAACACAAGTTCAGTTCTCAGGCTTCGAATACATAACAAGCAAAGCAACGCCACAACTCCATCCCACCTCCAGCTGGTAACCTTGAGCAGTTCCGCAGAGTTAGCAAGCAAAAGAAAATCAACACCCTAAGAGGAGGGTACAGAGGGGGGGGAAGGGACAGAGCACAACTCAATGTTACAACGTAACAGAACCTCAATGGCAGCTTGCTGACATGTATTCAATAAGCTGCCATTGAATGCATAATGTGTTATGAAAAACATCTAATTGAAATGCTATGTTAAGCTTCGTCCTGGGCTAGGATCCAAATACATCCAATCACTTTGCTAGCCCAGGAAGCACCTAACCAATCACTTCTCAGCAAGCTCCCTAAGCGGGAATGTCCGTGATTGGTCCTTATGTATGCAACCTTATTGGTTGGTAAATGTACAGTAGGCGTGGCTACATTAGCCAGGAGAGTTTAAAAGCAGGACAGCTGCAATGTAAAAGCTGTTCTGGCTATCAGTTGTTGATCCGTGTTGGGGTTGTGTTTGAGTTGCTGAATAAAGCTGAATCTTTGCTGAATCACTCTCCGACTACCTTGTTAAGCGAGCGACTTAACAATTGGCGAAGAGGATGGGATCTTAGTGCAGGTAGGCAGCCCCGCTAAACAATCCCATGACGGACAACAGCGAGCATCGCGCCATGGCCGATCAGCCGCCGGCACCGCCAGATCTGGTGAAAGCGCCTGTCAGGATGGCCAATAGCCAGAAGTTCAAGGCATTCGAACCTACCACCGAGGACTGGGATGCTTACCTGATGCGGTTCGAGTTCCACCTCGAGGCGAACGACATTGCAACTGAAGAGAAGAAGCGGGCAACCCTCCTGATCTCTTGCGGCAAGAGCGTTTTTGGCATTGCCTGGTTGCTGGTAGCACCAGCGGACATCAAGACGGTTCCATTCAAGGACCTGACAGAGAAGTTGAAAGCGCACTTCTCTCCTCAACCGTCGGAGATTGCCTGCTGGCATGTCTTCTATAAAAGAGCTCAGGCGGCTAACGAGTCGGTGGCCGAGTATGTAGTGGCGTTGCATAAGGCTGCAAGACCCTGCAACTTCACGAACATCGAAGAGGCCCTCTGAGACCGTCTGGTGTGCGGCATGAGGGATGAAAGGCTGTAACAGCGGTTGTTCGCCTGCACCACCCTGACTTGGGCTGTCGCCTACACTGAGGCCGTCGCCATGGAGGCAGCCGACAAGTCAACCAAAGAGGTACGCCAGCGGTTGGCATCAACAGAAAAGCGTGTCAACCACCAAGCTTCCGGCAACGAGGGCAGTGACGCAGACGAGGACGTATACGCAGTTAAAGCGTGAGCAGACAAGCGGACCCGAGTGAAGCCTGCAGCCAGCCCAGTGTGCGCCGGTTGTGGCGGGAACCACCCTCGAGAGCACTGTTGGACCAAAGACATCGTGTGTCGAGCGTGTGGAAGGTGGGGCCATCTAGCACGAGTCTGCAGATCGAACTTTGTGCTAAAAGCTAATTTGTTAAGCAGTATGTATGACCACCATCTCTTGGGTTTCAGCGGGTTTTCTTTACTTTCTCCCATAGTATGTAGATCCCTTCCCTAATTTTTTGTTGTAATTTATAGAAAATGCAAATTAAAAAATCCCCTACGGGGGGCAAAAGAAAAGAAATAAATATTGAGAACTGATGGAAAGTAACTGTCACCACCATCTCTAACATATTAGTTTACAACCAGCTAGCACTTTACATTTGGATATGTTTTTAGAAGGTTTTATCTATGTGACGACTGTTTTTATGTTGTTTTTGTAAGCCCCCCTGAACAAACAAGCAAACAAATAAAAATAGTTTGTTACTCTGCTGGGGTCCTCATCAATGCTCCCTCTAAGCTATGGAGTCTTGTGAGCAAAAATTCTACTTTGTGAGCTACTGGCATTAAAGTTGTGAGCAAGCGATTTGGTTACTGCATGAATTAGTTTGCTCTGGAGCCCTCCTTCCTGAGCAAAGACAAAAAGGTGTGATTGTGAGCCGGAGGCTAAAAAGCTGTGAGCTAGCTCACACTAACTCAGCTTAGAGGGAACACTGGTCCTCATGCCTCATTTGGTCACTTATAAGGGGAAACCTACCTGAAAAGGAGCATATAAAACGGTAGGGTGGGTGCTCTGGGCCCTCCTGAGGAGACCCATACAAGAGTGGTGGCAGCCCTGAGAGAACCTTCCTAGCCGCTGCCCGTGACAAAGGAATTCCTGGAGATTTGAGGGGTGGAGCCTGGGGAAGGTGGAGTTTGGGAAGGGACCTCAGTGGGGTATAATGCCACAGAGTCCATCCTCTGAAGCTGCCATCTTCTCCGGTCCCGATGCGTGTTTTTTAAAAAAATCTGGAGAATTGCGATCACACTTCACCTCCTTGCTCCGGATCACTGTGCAGCCACATAGCTCCCTGCCGTCCACACGCGGGAGCGTGCGTCAGTGTTGTTTCTTTCTCTCAGTTTGGGCATGCGCACAGGTGGCCATCTGTAGAATTAAAACGTTCGCACATGCGCAGAACAGCGATTTCCACTTCAACCCGACTGCTGTAGCACTTCCCGTTAAACTTTAAAGGAACACTTCCCTTTAAATGTTTACCCCGAAACTGGCCTCCGTGAGATCCCGAACTCGTCTAACCAACAAAACTAGGCACCGTTTAAACATTGTTTTTAATAACGTGGGAGCGGAGCTCCGCCTGTGCGCATACCGCCGTCACTAAAATAAAATGGCGGGCGAAGAGCGGAAGCCTCGGGCTTCCGAGCTGAAGTGGCTCGACACCGCAGGAGCGATCAGACATCAGAAAAGTGCGGCTAGAACCGGAGAATCAGGAAAACACCACTTGGGGACCTGGTAACAAAATACTCTGTTTTAAAGTGGGTTTGAGCCAGAGAGCGACAGATGGAGACGGTGTGCAGATGTTGGGTGTGTGAACGTGGATATAAAATCCGTTACTGAAGCGTGCCAAAATCGGACTAAACGGCCCGTCTGAACGCACCCACAGAGAATCAATCTCTATAGCCTAAAGATCAGTTGTAATTCCAAGATATCCCCAGGCCCTCCTGCAGATTAGCAATCCGGGATCCCAAAGGCATGCCTTTATTGGTAGGGAAATTCCCATTGCCCCATTCCATATTCTTGGAACATGTGGTGGGCAGCACCGTGGGGGGACGCTGCTCAGAAAAGCCACAGGGAGCGTGTCCAAGAGCAATGCGCCCTGTAAACTGTGGAGTCTTGTGAGCAACAATTCTACTTTGGCGAGCTACCGGGATTTAAAGTTGTGAGCGAGTGATTGGCCTACTGCGTAAATTTAGTTTGCTCTGGAGCCATCCTGCCTGAGCGAAGGCAGGAATGTGTGAGCCGGGGCCTGAAAAACTGTGCGCTAGCTCACACTAACTCGGCTTAGAGGGAACATCGTCCACGAGCCCCATGTGGCTCCTGAGCCACTGTGTGAACATCGCTGCCATAGGCCACCATGCCACATGTTAAGAAAAGCGTTCAGAATTTTGAACTACGGGAGCAGCATTTGAAACATGACAACAGTGTGGGTCACGGAAGATCAGGTACATTTTATACCTGATTTATGAAAGAACGAGTAAAGTAGCAGGGTGGGGGTGCAAAGGGAGCGGGACACGCTAGCATTCTCCTGCACGCCTGAATGATTTCCTTTGCATGTTTGCAACCTACCTGATGGCGAGCTGCACTTCACTCGATGCCAGTCTAATTAATTTGACAGGACTGGAAACTTGTTCTTCCTGTTTGCACATATTATTCATCTCTTCAGAATGCCCCCGTGGGGGACGCTGAACACAATGAAGCAGTATTTATCCGATACCCTGGATACGAAATACACCTTTTTAGGCTGACTCCGCATAACTGAGGAGTGAGGATATGTCACTTAAGGGAAAAGCCAAAGAAAGATGACATTTTCCAGAACGGTGTCAATGGAAACAGGACGAGTGAAGTAAAGCCGGGGAAAGTCTATTCTGGGTTTGTTGTTACAGTTCTCAAATTCCGCCTGAGGCTTCTCTGAAAATCCCAGCTTGTTCCCGCTCTTGTCTCAAAAACGTGGCCGAAGCCAAAGAATGGTCTCATTCAGGCGGGTGGTATAATATTTGTTTGCAAAGGTTTAGGAAGGCTTTTTGCATAGGTGTGTCTTTGAACCTTTCAATCGGAGCGGGATTAGCAATACTGTCACTTGGCAAACAGAGCCCATCTCATGGGGGGATACCTTTGGGGGCCGGGAAATGGGAAAGGCTCAAGGGAGATATCGGAGTAACACGTCTTAGAAAGCATTTGGAGAAAATGAAGATCAGTGCTAGCCAGATTCTTCTTCTTCATCATCATCATCGTCATAATAATAATCATCATTATTATTATGGCTCTTTTTGTAGCAGGAACTCCTTTGCATATCAGGTGACACACCCCTAATGTGGCCAATCCTCCAAGAGCTTACAGAGCTCTCCTTACAGGGGCTACTGTCAGCTCTCGGGGGATTGGCTACATTAGGGGTGTGTCGCCCAGGGCTCTTCTTGTAGCAGGAACTCCTTTGCATATCAGGCGACACACCCCTAATGTAGCTAATCCTCCAAGAGCTTACAGAGCTCTTCTTACAGGGGCTACTGGAAGCTCTTGGAGGATTGGCTACATTAGGGGTGTGTCGCGGCCCAGGGCTCTTCTTGTAGCAGGAACTCCTTTGCATATCAGGCGACACAGTCGCCTGTAGCTAATCCTCCAAGAGCTTACAGAGCTCTTCTTACAGGGGCTACTGGAAGCTCTTGGAGGATTGGCTACATTAGGGGTGCCAGGGATCTTCTTGTAGCAGGAACTCCTCTGCATATTAGGTGACACACCCCTAATGTAGCTAATCCTCCAAGAG
>NW_015172064.1:158861-174773 GCF_001447785.1 Gekko japonicus | reverse complement strand
TTATTATTATTATTATTATTATTATTATTATTATTATTATTATTATTATTATTATTATTATTATTATTATTATTATTATTATTATTATTATTATTATTATTATTATTATTATTATTATTATTATTATTATTATTATTATTATTATTATTATTATTATTATTATTATTATTATTATTATTATTATTATTATTATTATTATTATTATTATTATTATTATTATTATTATTATTATTATTATTATTATTATTATCCCACCCACAGGCAGGCTCAGGGCAGCTTACAGAAGATGTGTGTGTGTGTGTATAAAACAGCAAGATATGATTAAAACAACATTTAAATAAAACAAACAGCATACAATCATAGGTGCTAGTAACATAAGTGCTGGTAAACGGTGGCAGCGTTCTCTTGGCATCCAAATAATCAGCTACCACATAGACTGAATTCTTGCCAGGCTGTTAGTTATTAGGTTAGTGCTGATGTTACAGAAAAGGGCTATTGCTATCACTTAGCACTTTAAAAACATTGCTTACCTCAATGAATACCTCTCAGTTAGCGATGGATAAAGGCTCCCGTGCTCGACCTGAGACTTTTTAGCCATTTTTGCAGACCTTCCTATCAAATGCTCAAAACTGCCCACGTTTGACAGGGTGCTCCCGAAATGTGCATTTGCTCGTGCACACATTCACACAGCTGTCTGACTCCTCCCTCCCCGGTGTCCCCACCTTAATGCACAAACCTTGCTTTTCCAAAAGGCGGGGGGAGAAACCTATCATGGGAATGGTTCGTTGAACAGAAGGTGGGGCTCAAAAAGAGGATACAAGTTTGGGCCCATGAGACTCATAGAGAGTCAGTGGTTATTAGCCACAAGGTATAGATAGGAATTCTCAGTCTGGGGCAAACGATGCTCTGTATTCTTGGTGCTTGGGGGGGGGGGCAACAGTGGGAGAGCTTCTAGTGTCCTGGCCCCACTGCTCTACCTCCTGATGGCACCTGGTATTTTTGGCCACTGTTTGACAGAGCGTTAGACTAGATGTACCATTGGCCTGATCCAACATTGGCTTCTCTTATGTTCTTAGATAGCCAGTTTGGTGCAGTGATTAAGTGCAGGGACACTAATCTGGGAGAACCAGGTTTGATTCCCCACTCCTCCACTTGCACCTGCTGGATGACCTTGGGCAAGCCATAGTTCTGACAAGAGCTGTCCTTGAAAAAGAGCAGTTTCTGTTAGAGCTCTCTCAGGCCCACCCACCTCGCAGGGTGTTGGTTGTGGGGAGGGGAAGGAAAAGGAGTTTGTAAGCTGCTCTGAGACTCCTTTGGGTAGTTAAGAAGCGAATCCATTCAAAATTTTTGTGAGTGTTAAGTTGTAGCTGATTGTCATTAGGAGCGCATGAGGTTCTTGACGTCAAGAGAAATTGGCCGTCGTGACCAGGGTAAACTGATTTTCCAAAGGCATTATTTTTTAAGAATGGCAGCATCCCCCATCTCAATCTCAATTGCTTCACAGGAATTAACAAATCAAATGCATTCAAGGCATTGTGATTTTCCAGTGCGCTGCTCCAGAGGAGAGGGTGCCATTCCGAATGTCAACAGCGAGGGGCAGCCTTAAAGAAGCAATCTGCAACCTTGCCGGGCCAGCAAGCTACAAGCAGATGACAGGAAGTCGTGTGCCATCAGAGTCATGTGACAGGAAGATGGCGAGCCAAAGTTATGACCTCATAAGTGTCAAGTTCTGGACTGTGGTGAAAGATGTTGCGGGGAGAGACAACACTGGGTAGGAAACAACTTACTAACAAACCCCCATCTAAAGCTCTGGCCTTCTCTTATCCCAATCTCATGTCTCATCCACATTTGGATTTCCCCGGTGAATTTTCCACAACTGGGTCCTAAGCCCGAATCCCGCTCCTAATGTGCAGGCTCATAAATCCAACCTCCACTCTATCGATGTCACTCGAATGACTGGAAGGACAAACGAGAGAAGAACTGAGCTCCAAGATGTCAATGAGACGATTGCTTGGATGAGAGTGAGGAGCGTTTGGCCCTTGGCCTGTTACCGATGCAAAAAATGGTCCTCCAAGCAAATTAATCTTGCTTCAAAAGATCAGCTGATCCGGCACATTGAAAGCAACGCATTTGTTTTTAATTGTCGGTTTTCGTCAAGCATCATTTGAACACAAGTCAATTTGCAATTTCATTAAGAGTACGGGGGGGGGGGGGAGCCCGAAGTCTTTTCCTGGCAAAACAAATGGGAAAGGGGGGGGGGCTTTTTGGAGTAATTCTTGCCAAAATTCATAAACGATGTTAATCCTTTAATTAATTTTATGTATCAAGCGAGAATTAATGTGGCCTGCAATTGAAATGGAACACTTCTTGCCAAGAAGTGCATCGTTTCATACCATTCCCTCCAGGGACACACACACAAAACAACTTCTTTTACAACCTCCATGGTGGGATCTCCTGCCAACTAATGAGTCATTTTGAAGGAACATTGACACGCCGTTGGCTTCCATGACACTTGGAGATCTTTGCCCCCCCCTCCCATTTTACCAATTCCAAAATCCTCTTGTGGACAATAGTACCCCTGGAGGTAAAACCATCATAGAAGCTAATCAATACCGTAAGATCTGCCAGCTCGCAGTGAAAGAAGACCGCGTCTTTTAGCTCTTTTCCTGGTTGACTGAGTGTACACATTTTTAAGTTAAACCTTATGAAGAGAGCCCAGTGACGGATGCTCGCCGATATTCGCAGGCATGGAAGTGTAACGCGGCTTTCCTTCTGTGCATTAACTTCAAAAGCCCCTGACAATCTGTGTTGGTTACCCTTCCATAAAACGAAAATTATACGGTCATCATACCTAATCTACTGATGGATTGCATCTGTCAGAACGTCACAAATAATGAATGTGTACCACCGTTAATGCTGCGAAAGCCGTGACACTTACTGTGCAAAAGATAACAAAGACGACATGTTCATTCAAACTATTACGGGAACCTCACAGTTATCAGTCAGACGTACATGCCCTCACAGATTCGCTTCCCTCAGGTGGTGACCACACGATGGCTGGTGCCAGATCAGGCTCGAAGGGAGAAAGACCTATAAGTGGAATGTTTCTTTTATCACAGGTCTTGTCTAGCATTCAAGTGAGGGTTGTTAGAGGATAGGGCACACCGGTGTTAGGGCAGATAAGCACAGGAGGCAAGCACATGGTAGTGGTAGAACATCTGCTTGCCGTGGAGAAGGTCCCAGGTTCAATCCCTGGCTCCCTCAGTTAAAAGGACCAGGCAGTGGATGATTTGAAAGACCTCTGCCTGAGATCCTGGAGAGCTGCCACCAGTCTGAGTAGACAATACTGACCTTGATGGACCAATTGTCTGAGTCGGTATGGCAGCTACATTTGGTAGGGGGGTGTTTCAGCTCAATAGCAGAGCATCTGCTTGGCATGAGGAAGATCCCAGGCTCAATCCCTAGCATCTCCAGTTAAAAGGACCAGGCAGGAGGTGATATAAAAATCTCATCCGGAGATACTGGAGAACAGCTGCCAGTCTGAGTAGACAATGCCGACCCCGTTGGAACGAGGGTCTGATTCAGTATCAGGCAGTTTCGTCAGTTCATGGAGGTGTTCATCAAGTCTCTGGCCCATATACAAAGTTGAAACATGGGCCCTCCCTTTTTCTGATCCCACCCATACTCTCTCATAAGTCTCTCGATTTTATTTCTGAAATATCATAAGTAGACAAAATCATGGGAATGGGGTTTCAGCCCAGGTCCCCTTGGAACCATGGGCTGTGATAAAGGCCACCTCCCCTCTTCTCCACACACACACACATTCTCTCTCTCACACACACACACACAGAGTGCTTAGGCCTTTTGTGTCGATGACTGTTGAAGAGCAGAGAGGATAACCTTTCCCCTCATATCTCTGCAATGAAAAAGGCTACAGACTTAGGGTTTTTTTAATGACAGCTGATGTCCTCCAGAAGAAGAAGAAGAGGAAGAGGAGGAGGAGATTGGATTTATACCCCGCCCTTCACTCGGAGTCTCAGAGCAGCTTACAAACTCCTTTCCCTTCTCCTCCCCACAGATACCCTGTGAGGTAGGCTGGGCTGAGACAGCTCTTTCCAGAACTGTCCTTGAGAGAGCAGCTCTGACAGAACTATGGCTTGCCTAAGGTCATCCGGTAGCTGCAAGTGGAGGAGTGGGGGATCAAACCCGGTTCTCCCAGATTAGAGTCTGCACACTTAACCACGACACCAAAGGATCAAAGACAGACTTGCCAGTTGTCCCTAGGTTTGCGGAAGCATTCCTTATTTAGATTAGTAATTTTCATGGAACAGGATAATTGTGCCAAAGTTGAGAAAAGCAATTACAGAGAAAAGGTGAGACAAGGCCCTTTCCATCAGCTTGCTCATAGAATCACAGAATCACAGAGTTGGAAGGGGCCATACAGGCTATCTAGTCCAACCCCCTGCTTATTGCAGGATCAGCCTAGAGCATCCCTGACAAGGGTTTGTCCAGCTGCTGCTTAAAGACTGCCAGGGAGGGGGGAGCTCAGTGTGTCTCAAGGCAGCTGATTCCACTGTTAAACAACTCTGACTGTCAAAAGGTTTTTCCTAGGATCCAGCCGGTACCTTCCCGCCCTTGATTTAAACACATCATTGCGAGTCCTCTCCTCTGCTGCCCACAGGAATAGCTCCCTGCCCTCCTCTAAGGGGCAGCCCTTCAAAGACTTCAAGAGAGCCATCCTGTCCCCCCTCAACCTCCTCTTCTCCAGACTGAACATCCCCAAGAAGTCCCTCAGCCTTTCCTCACAGGGCTTGGTCTCCAGGCCCCCGATCATCCTCGTCGCTCTCCTCTGCACCCGCTCCGTTCTGTCCACATCCTTTTTGAAAGGAGGCCTCCAGAACTGCACACAGTCCTCCAGGTGTGGCCTGACCTATGCAGTGCACAGTGGGACGATGACATCTTCCAAATGGGATGTTATGCCTCTGTTGATACACAGAGACCAGCCGCCACTGGGATCCACACCTCCCAAAACTATTTCCTAAAGCCCGGGGTTGAGGCGGCAGGCATGTGCTGCCACCACTGAGCCATCTTCCTGAGCCCCGACGGGGTTCAGTGCACGCTGCTGCAAGAGTCTGATCTCTATATTCTTCTCCCCTCCACCGGAGGGGGGCAGGACTGTGGCTTCTTAGGGCCCTAGATGGGGCCCAGGGCAGCTGCCTCAAACGTTCCATGGCTAAAACCACCCCCTGCATGCCTAATGATTTTTTTTGGAGGGGAGCACACATAGGTGAGAAAATCTGAACCAGGGTGTAGTAGTTAGTGCACGGACTCTAATTTGGGAGGACCGGGTTTGATTCCCCACTCTTCCACTTGCAGCTGCTGGATGACCTTGGGCAAGCCATGTTCTGTCAGAGCTGTCCTTGAAAGGGCAGTCCTTGAAAGAGCTCTCTCAGCCCCACTGACCTCACAGGGTGTCTGTTGTGGGGAGGGGAAGGGAAAGGAGTTTGTAAGCCGCTCTGAGACTCCGAGTGAAGGGTGGGGTATAAATCCAATCTCCTCCTTCTCCTCTTCTTCTTCTTCTTCCTCTTCTTCCCGGCATCCGCTAAATGTTTTTAGGAAGTGGGCAGGGCCAGGGGAGGGCTTTGGCCCAGCAAAGCTTCTGATTGGCTGTTGGGGATTTGATTGGCAGTGCAGACTTTGTAAGATGTGGCTTTGGCAGCAGCTGCCACCACAGCACAAGGATCACCACTGTGTCACTGAAGGGAAGCTGTGCGAGAGTTTGTGGTTGGCTCCGCCTCCCGCGACACCCATTTTTAGGCAGCCATTTCATGGCTGTGCCCACCACACTGTGTAAGAATTCCAAATGTGCCGGCAGGCTCAAAAGGTTTGTGGGGCTCTGATCTGAATAATGTCTCTCTCATGCTGGACCTCGCCACACTTCACCATTACGGTCCCTTTTCCCCCTACCACCCTGCTCATTTCTGTTTCTGAGAGAGCCAGTTTGGTGTAGTGGTTAGGAGCACGGACTCTAATCTAGGAGAGCCAGTTTCCCCATGTCTCCACATGCAGCTGCTGGAGTGACCTGGGGTCACTCATGGCTCTCTCAGAGCTGTTCTCTCAAGGGCAGTTCTCTCAGAGCTCTCTCAGCCCCACCTACCCCGCAGGGTGTCTGTTGTGGGGCGGGGGAGAGAATTAGATAAAGGAGATTGTAAGACACTCTGAGACTCTGAGTGAAGGGTGGGGTATAAATCCAATCTCCTCCTCCTCCTCCTCTTCTTCTTCTCTCTCAGCTCTTCCTACCTCACAGGGTTTCTGTGGTGTGGAGGGGAAGGGGAAGGAGATTGTAAGCTGCTCTGAGTGAAGGGTGGGGTATGAATCCAATCTCTTCTTCTTTCTTCTCCTTATCTGGAGGGGAAAGTGCCCGTTCTCAGCAGAACAGCAGGATGGCAATATGGCGGAGGGTTTATCTTCTGTCCCCCCTCCTCGGCAAACACTTCTGGCCATATAAGCTAGAGTGCTATTTTTATTTCCCCTTTCTTCCCTAACCAAAGCAGACCTACAAACAACAGACATGGCTGCCCCGTCACCAGCAGTTGTCCCTAAATTTATACCCTTGCATAAAGTGGAGATGAGGATACGGCCCCCGTGCATTTGACTTTATTGCAACATTTCTCTTCCGTAATCAATGTTAAAATCTTTAGCCTGGATTTCTCATTTTCAGTGTCTTTGTGTCTCAACCATACCTCATCTAATTTAATAAGGTGCAAGACGAGGAAGTACTTAAGTTACTTATCAAGGGTTTCGGATGACACATTATTATGGTGCGCCAAAGTCAATATTTGCTAATCATGTTAGTACAGGAACTCTTCCAGGGCTGCAATTCATGGATCGCAAAGACATTTAAGATTAATTAAACCTATTTCTTCTCTCGTTTTCCCCGACCCCACCCCAATCCACCCCCACACACACACTGAGTCCCCCACTTCCTTTGGCCTCCCTGTCGGAATGGACAAATCAATGTCACCGTAAGAGAATCCCTGAATGGTTGACAGCTTCATGCTGAAGAGCTATTGAAGTTCTTAACTCTTGTTTTTATAGACAGTGCTCCAGTTACTTAATGCGAGGATATAAGAGACACCAGACGCTCGACTGTTTCCATTAAAGTTAATGAAAAATCAGCAATTCTCGGGTTCCTTTCCATTACGTCTCCCCTACGATATCGGGCTGATCGGATGCACTCCGAGTTTACAATTTAATCCAAAAGGCTGATGGCTACTGCCGTGATAAACAGCGCAATCCTAAACAGAGTGTTACCGTCTCCAGAAGCCATTGACTTCCATGGGTTTAGAAGGGTGGAAAGTCTGTGTAGGACTGCTCTCTAAGAGCGGACGAAAATGATCTTTTTATGCCGGAGAGAATGCGCTGGAATTCATGATCTATTTATTTTATGGGACGTCGGAGCCGTAAGATATATGCCCCTTCTCTTTAACAATTCCAAGCTGTTGATAAATTTGGTGCTCGTAAAAACCAAAGATTAATTGCGTTTCCTGGAGCCAGGGATAAAGCACGCAGGTGAGCTGAAAAGCTTCCTCGTGCAGCCCTGCCAAAGTCCCTGCACCAGACGTTTAAACCCTTTGATGCTTCCAAAGAGTCCTGGGCCTGGTGAGGGAAAGCTACCAAAGAGTGAGCGAGTCCAAAACGAGACAGGCTGTGGAAAAATTGAGAGGTGGGCAAAGAGGCATTTCTGGGCAAGACAACAGAATCCAACTGAGATTCTATTTTGTTCCAGAACAGGTGGAGAACACCATAAAGTTTCAGGAGTTGATTTTTGGTACTATAATGGAGGAAAGGAATGACGGCTTGAAGAAATGAGGGCCGAGGGGGTGACATGATCAAGGTTTATAAGATCATGCATGGGATAGAGCAGGTCAAGAAAGAAGTCCTTGTCTCCCTTTCTCACAAGACAAGAACTCGTGGGCACTCCATGAAATTGTTGAGCAGTCGGGTTAGAACAGATAAACGGAAGTACTTCTTCACCCAAAGAGTGATTAACACGTAGAATTCACTGCCATGGGAGGTGGTGGCTGCTACAAGCACGGACAGCTTCAAGAGGGAATTAGATAAGCATATGGAGCAGAGGTCCATCAGTGGCCATTAGCCACAAGGTATAGATAGGAACTCTCAGTCTGAGGCAAATGATGTTCTGTATTCTTGGTGCTGGGGGGAGGCAACAGTGGGAGGGCTTCAAGTGTCCTGGCCCCACTGGTGGATCTCCTGATGGCCCACTGGTGGACCTCCTGATGGCCCCTGGTATTTTTGGCCACTGTCTGATGGAGTGTCGGACTGGATGGGCCATTGGCCTGATCCAACATTGACTTCTTTTATGTTCTTATGAGAGGAGAATGACATTGGCTGCCTCAGTTTATTCATTTTCGTTTCTAGGGAAAGCTGAAGCTTGATTTCATCCATCTGTATATGTTAAGTGCCGTTAAGTCAGTTTTGACTTATGGCAGCCCTATAAATGAATGAACCCCCAAAGCATGCTATCATTGATAGCCTTGTGCAAGTGTTGCAAAATGAGGGCCGTGGCTTCCTTGACTGAGTCAATCCATCTCCTGTTGGGCCTTCCTTTTTCTTTGCTGCCACCAGCTTTTCCTAGCATTGTCTTTTCCTGTAACTCTTTAAAAAATGTGTGTGTGTCTGCATGTACACCTGTAAGTCATGGGAACCTCTGGTGACTGAACCCTGCTGGGGGCCTGGAGGATATTCAGAGAGGTGGCTAAATAAAGCCTGCCCCCGCCCTCCTGTCTCTGGCATTCCAAGGAGGTCTCCCATCCAAGCACTTGCCAGAGTCGACCCTGCTTCGCTTCCGAGACCTGAAGAGATCGGGCTTGCCAGGGCTATCCAGGTCAGGGCACTTTTCCAGTTATTCTTGTCTTCCCATAGTGTAACCAAAATACAATTGCCACAGTTTGGTCATGTTATCTTTTAGGAAGAGTGCAGGCTCAATTTTATCTAGTACCCACTGATCTGTCTTTTTGGTGGCCTACAGTATCCATACAATTCTCCTCCAAAATAGGGTCGTCAGCTCCGGGTTGGGAAATACCTGGAGATTTTGGGGGTGGAACCTGAGGAGGGCGGGGTTTGGGGGAGGGGAGGGACTTCAATGGGGTATCATGCCATAGAGTTCCCCTTCCAAATTGGCCATTTTCTCCAAGAGGAGGAGGAGGAGGAGAAGGAGGAGGAGAAGAATCCTTTCCTCATATGTTCCCCAGAGAGCACTGCGATCTGGATGCGGGACCTCCAGCAATTCCACAGGGCTGTGAAAATGGAGCGTTCGCGCCGGGCGTTTTTGTAAGAATCGATTTTATCGGCTGCGCTCCACTTGTACTTTGTCATACGGTACTGCCACATAAATTGTTTTTAACTTTATTTATTTGGAATTTTATTGTATTTTATCTATGTCTTTGCTGGTTTTAGAACTGCACGTAAGCCGCCCTGAGCTGCTTCGGCGGAAGGGCGGGATAGAAATCTAACAATTTTTATTGTATTTTATTTATTTATTTGGAATTTTATTGTATTTTATCTATGTATTTGCTGGTTTCAGAACTGCATGTGAGCCACCCTGAGCCGCTTCGGCGGAAGGGCGGGATAGAAATCGAACAAATAAATAAATAAGTAAAAGAAGAAGAGGAGGAGGAGCAGGAAGAGAAGAGGAGGAGGAGTTGGTTTGATACCCCACCCTCCACTACCTGAAGGCGTCTCGGAGCAGCTCGCAAACACCTTCCCTTCCTCTCCCCACAACAGGCCACTTGTGAGGTAGGTGGGGCTGAGAGGGTTCTGAGAGAACAGTGACCGACCCAAGGTCAACCCACTGGCTTCATGCAGAGGAGTAGGGAATCAATCCCGGCTCTCCAGATGAGAGTCCACCGCTCTTAACCACTGCACCAAGCTGAATTGATCTTGGACGCCTGGAGATCAGTTGTAACCCCAGGAGGCCTCCAGCCGCCACCTGGAGACAGACAAAAATATATATCAGCAGGGCTCTTTTTGTAGAAAAAGCCCAGCAGGAACTCATTAGCATAATAGGCCACACCCAACAGCAGGAACTCATTAGCCTATTGGGCCACACCCCTGACAGCACAGCTCATTAGCACATTAGGCCGCACCCCCATGTTACCAGAAGTGTGCTCATCCAGCCACACCCACCTTTGAATTCATTAGCATAATAGGCCACGCCCAACAGCAGGAACTCATTAGCCTATTAGGCCACACCCCTGACAGCACAGCTCATTAGCACATTAGGCCGCACCCCCATGTTACCAGAAGTGTGCTCATCCAGCCACACCCACCTTTCCCTTCTTATTCTGTTTACCTTGTCTGTTGTCAAAACCCAGGGCTTTTTTTGTAGCAGGAACTCCTTTGCATGTTAGGCCATGCACCCCTAATGTAGCCAATCCTAATGAGTTCCTCCTGTTGGGTGTGGTCTATTATGCTAATGAGTTCCTGCTGGGCGTGGCCAACTCGGTAGCCAGCCGAAACTCCGTTCCTGTGCGTTCCTGCCCCAAAATAGCCCTGTATATCACTGTGTGTACAATAAATATATGTTTATGGTAAAACAATTTTATGCTTTCTTCTTTTTCCTTTTGTATTTTTCAATATTGTTGTCTAAATACTGGTATCAAATATTATCAAATATATATTTCACCTAGCGATACATAGAGAAAAATATGCTTCACCCAAACGATACTTTGAGTGCAGGTTTACATTCAGACAGCACCTTGTCAGTAACACGATCACTAGTCCCACGGGACTCTAGTAACGTACCCGTTCCAAATGAATCTTTTTCAAGGAGCGTGATGTTTATATAAAGGACATAAGGCGCAATAATTTTTCTTTGTGAGCAAAAAAAGCTTTTAAGATAGCAGCATTGTCTAGGGTCCCATCAGAACCCTTGCGGCAAATATAATAGCCTATCTAAGGGTCAGGTCACACGGACATTTAGTGCGGGCTTCGCTTCTGATCCCTCGCACATTAAAGTTTCCTGTTCAGATTGGCAAACCCACCTCCCGCACCAAAGCGGGCTGAGTCCCACGGTTTTCGCTCTTTTTATCCGTGTTTTCTGACACCCGTTGGAACAGGTGTTTTTCCGATATCTCGCGCTTTATATCCGCGGTTTTGGTATCTGGACAGCAATCCGCCGTGACCGCGCTACCCTCTCCCCCCATTTTTTGTGTTTCCAGTTTAAGTTATGTGCAGGAGCAAACAGGCACTAGCTTTTATTTTGGTCTTTTTAGTTTGTATGTACGCCCAAGCGCATGTTTAACCCCGTTTTCATTCTCGTTTTCCTTTACGTCTTTGATCACATGTATTGACAGTTTGGTAATGCCGATGTTGCTTGTTCAAGCCGTAATTCGCCATGTGCATGGGAAGACAAGTGCATGCGCAGTTAAAAAAACCCGTGCCGCCACGGGGACGGCGCGCTGTGTGATCAGTACTTCGCGCGAGAGAAGCGGAAGACAGAGGGACCGTCTGACCACCTCCAAGCGATATAAAATGTCGCGGATAGAAGAACTGCGGGAAAACTAGCGCAGTAAGAGGTCCGTGTGACTGCGGCCTAAGACAGCATATCTTTCAAATTCTATCAGGTTGCCGCAAATTTGGGGTTTTGTATGTCTTCCTGACACTGTCTGAGTTCAGACTGGCAGTTTGGCCCGATATAGGCACGTTTCACAAACGAATTAAAGGGGCCGGTTCACACAGCCACAGCTGTCAGGCATTTCCCAGCTGGACTCAACCCGCCCTATGGCGATTCCCTGCCACGTTAAAAAAGTACCAGGTGAAAGCCATAGCAAACTCTGGAGGACGTGTTGATCCTGCTTCCTGGAAGTGTGCATGCTAAAAAGTCACAAACAAGCCACATTGCTGCGCCTATGCGCATAGGCGCATGTCACTGAAGTGAAAAGAAGCTGCTTACAGCCACACCTCCACCAGGGGCGGGCTGCTAGTGAAGCTGCTCCCTTGCGCCTCCTCCCGCATCAGTAGGTGCAGTGCAACCGGGAATCCCCAGGACAACTTGGTCCGGGTCTTTTTGCCCTGCCTCCCTCGCACTTCATACTGCCAGTCTGTCCCCAGCCACTGTGACCCTCATTAGCTGCTGTAGATTTTCCGGGTTGCATGGCCGTGGTCTTGGCATTGTAGAACCTGACGTTTCGCCAGTAGCTGTAACTGGCATCCTCAGAGGCAGGGGTCATTTTGTAGAAAAAGAGGTGCAGGACCTCATTACCATAACTCATTAGCATAACTTATTTGCATATGCCACACCCCCTGACATCACCGGAAGTGTGTCAGAAGGCAACACCCACCACTCAGGCTCCACGGGACTGTTTTGGATTGCTAGCTATTGGGGGGGGCATGCAGATCTGTCCCCACAGAGGAGGGAGAGCTTGTACCTGAATAAAACTTGGTTTTAAAGATGCCAATGGACTGTTTTGGGCCGGGGGGCCGGGGGGAGCTCTACAACTTACCTGGCTGCTTCTTGCTCTGACTGAGGGCTGATGGGAGCAGGGGGCGGGGCTTGTTGCATGTGCCCGCCCCCTGGGCTCTTTACTGCCGGAGCTCCTCTCCTGTGCGCTTCTGCAGGAAATGACCCCTGCTGAGAGTTATAACACAGAAAGATGGAGTACTCTCACCTTGACACAGAGAGTATTCCATCTTTCTGTGTTATGCCTCTGAGATGCCAGTCACAGCTACTGGCGAAACGTCAGGTCCTACAATGCCAAGACCACGGCCATACAACCCGGAAAATCTACAGCAACTAATGAACTCCGGCCGTGAAAGTTTTCGACAACCCACCTGGAGACAAGCAACCCGACCCTGACACCACATTTTAAGAACATAAGAACATAAGAGATGCCAATGTTGGATCAGACCAATGGCCCATCCAGTCCAACACTCTGTATCACACAGTGGCCAGAAATACCAGTGCCATCGGGAGGTCCAGCAGTGGGGCCAGGACATTAGAAGCCCTCCCACTGTTGCCCCCCCCCAAGCACCAAGAAGACAGAGCATCACTTGCCCCAGAGTCCCTAACTATACCTTGTGTCTAATAGCCACTGATGGACCTCTGCTCCATATGCTTATCTAATTCCCTTTTGAAGCCGTCCATGCTTGTAGCCGCCGCCACCTCCTGTGGCAGTGAATTCCAAGTGTTAATCACTCTTTGGGTGAAGAAGTACTTCCTTTTATCCGTTCTAACCCGACCGCTCAGCAATTTCATGGAGTGCCCACAAGGAGTTCTTGTATTGTGAGAAAGGGAGAAAAGTACCTCTTTCTCTACCTGCTCTTTCCCATGCATGATCTTATAAACCTCGATCATGTCACCCCTCAGTCGCCGTTTCTCCAACCTAAAGAGCCCTAAGCGCTTTAACCTTTCCTCATAGGGAAAGTGTTCCAACCCCTTTATCATTCGAGTTGCCCTTTTCTGCACTTTTTCCAAAGCTATAATATCCTTTTTAAGGTGCGGTGAATGGATCCACTTTATTCCTGTCAGTTTTGGTCACTGTCTTTGTGCCAAAACAAACTGGCCTGCTGTATGAGTGCAGCTCTTTGCTTTTGTGCTTCTGGCCTTCACAGGTCCGCAAACGGCGCGACGCCAAAAACCGTAGCGACGCAATCAATCTACCTCAGCGGCAGCCTTGTGGAGACCACTTCATGTTCCACACGTTCAGGCAGCAAGCACAGCAGACTCTGAAAAAACAAGCAATTATCTAGAAAAAGGAGATGGGGGAGAAATTCCCCATGAGTGATGATGTGGACATACGAGAACGCCATTTATATTAAATAAAAAGCGACTCGGCTCTCCGTCATTCGGCTCATGTCAAAAATTACTGCTCGGGAGAAGGAAATGGAGATGAGGGCTTAAGCAAACAGTCATAAATTAATTTATAATGAAACATGACACTCATAATTCAATGTGGAATGTATTTAAAATGGTGGTTGCTCGTTCTCCGGGCCTCGCTTTCTCGCCCCGAGGAATAGGCGGATTGGTGCCGAGTCAGCGATCGAAATACCAAACTTTCTTGTGAGTACATGTGTAATAATTAATTAAAACGATGTAGTTCATTTTTTAACTCGTCAAAAGGGCCGTGATAGCGAATGTTAGGGAATCTCTGTATAGAAGCACGGCGAGTTAATATTTAGGGAGATGCCAGGATGCAGTCCTCAGAAAATGGATATGAACTGGAAGAGATTCTCTCAGTTATGGAGGGGTTTCAACCCTTCCTCCATGGGGAGACAAAATTAGAACTTCCATCCTCACGGTGGTAGCTGGAGAACTCCTGATTTTACAACAGATCTCCATACTGGGATTTTTGGTTAATATGACCAAGTTTTGCCCAGTAAGAAGAAGAGATGAGAAGAGATTGGATTTATACCCTTCCCTTCACTACCCAATGGAGTCTCAGAGTGGCTTACAAACTCCTTTCCCTTCCCCTCCCCACAACAGACACCCTGTGAGGTAGGTGGGCCTGGGAGAGCTCTTTCGAGAAGGAGAAGAAGAAGAAGAAGAAAAAGAAGAAGAAGAAGAGATTGGATTTATACCCTTCCTTTCACTACCCAATGGAGTCTCAGAGTGGCTTACAAACTCCTTCCCCTCCCCACAGCAGACACCCTGTGAGGTAGGTGGGGCTGAGAGAGCTCTTTTGAGAAGGAGAAGAATAAGAAGAATAAGAAGAAGAGATTGGGTTTATACCCTTCCCTTCACTACCCAATGGAGTCTTAGAGTGGCTTACAAACTCCTTTCCCTTCCCCTCCCCACAACAGACACCCTGTGAGGTCGGTGGGGCTGAGAGAGCTCTTTCCAGAACTGCCTTTTCAAGGACAGCTCTGACAGAACTACGGCTTGCCCAAGGTCATCCAGCAGCTGCAAGTGGAGGAGTGGGGAATCAAACCCAGTTCTCCCAGATTAGAGTCTGCGCACTTAACCACTGCACCAAACTGGCTCTCTGATAGAACGGTGATACTGTGTGCAGTAAATAAATCTCCCAATTAGTATATTACAAAAGGTAAAGACTTACGTTTATTCAAGTAGATCCAATTCATATTCAAGTTACAGTCGAAATGTGAGACAGGAGCCCAATGACCAGCTTGTCTGGCATCATGCGTGTGGGAGGATGAGGGCATTGCCTCTACAGGAAAGACCTGCAGATACATGTGTCTCCATGGATGGCCATGTGGGAGAGGGAGAGGACAAAGAGAGAAAGGGTCAAAGGGCAACTCCCAGGTTAAGACAAAGAGAGGCATCCCATTCAAGGAGATAATACCTATACACAGGGCTCTTTTGGTAGAAAAAGCCCAGCAGAAACTCATTAGCATAATAGGCCACACCCAACAGCAGGAACTCATTAGCCTATTAGGCCACACCCCTGACAGCACAGCACGTTTCATGGAGAACAAATTTCCTGCAGGTAGCAAGTCAAAGGAGGCTAGAAGCCCACTGTGAAAACATCCTATCCTAAGCGTTTGTCGCGTTCCCAATACAATGGCTTGTGTCCGATGAGAACCATGAGCGGAGTCGAATTCCTCAATGAACAAGACTTTCCCACCTCTGCAGAAATGGTCCCTTCTCCTACACCAATGGTGATGTCCTTCCAATCACATGATTCAGCTATTGGGATGCGAGTTGCTGAAAATCTAAGTTTACATATCTGAAAGCAGGGCTATTTTTGGGCAGGAACGCACAGGAACGGAGTTCCGGCTGGCTCCTGAGTTGGCCACACCCAGCAGGAACTCATTAGCATAATAGGCCACACCCAACAGCAGGAACTCATTAGGATTGGCTACATTAGGGGTGTGTGGCCTAACATGCAAAGGAGTTCCTGCTACAAAAAAAGCCCTGGGTTTTGACAACAA
>NW_015172064.1:156356-158705 GCF_001447785.1 Gekko japonicus | reverse complement strand
TACCTCCTTTCCTGTGCGTTCCCCCCCCAAAATAGCCCTGCCTATACACAAAGATGTAGCAACCCCCCCCCCCAGGCATGTAGAGTTGCTCACTCCAATGCTTCAGGCACCAGATATCATTTCTCCTGGAGAAAATAGCTGCTTTGAAGGGTGGACCCTATGGCATTATGACCTGCTGAAATCCATCCCCTCCCCAAACATCAAAAGTGGAAGGAGGTTTTTTGGAGATATGGGAGGTGAATACCCCATGCACAAGTAAAATACCACTATGGTGCGCTGGATCCCCAAGTGATCTATACGGCAAAGGTACATACGGAGAGGCATTTGGGGCACCTGCTTCAGAATTCTGAAACGCCTTTCCTCAACAGAGTTAGGGTTATTAAAAAAAATTCCCTTAAGTCCTCTTGACCCAATTTCTATCTGATATCCAAAAATCTTTTGGCTTTTCCTCTTTTTTTATTAAAAAAAGGTAGCCAGTTTCTAATAAATTCTGTTGTGATCAAGGAGGAATTCAGAGACAGAAGGGGCCAGGAAAGGAGGTTCTGCAGAATTTCAGAAGTTTACTCTGCACATGTTCTTCTCAAACCTTCTCATGTTCCATGTTACTGCCCCTTGGAGGCAGTGTTCCCTCTAAGCTGAGTTAGTGTGAGCTAGCTCACAGTTTTTTAGCCTCTGGCTCACATATTTTTGCTTTGGCTCAGGAAGGAGGGATCCAGAGCAAACGAATTTAGGCAGCAGCCAAATCACTTGCTCACAACTGTAATGCCAGGAGCTCACAAAGTAGAATTTTTGCTCACAAGACTCCACAGCTTAGAGGGAACATTGCTCGGAGGGCTTGTGCATGTGGACTATTTAGGATAGTGTTTCTTTCAAGAATTACCGTTCTTTGGTTTGTGAGACTTGATGATACACATTGAAAGTATTGTATGTTTTTATATATTCAGTATATTTAATCTATTTCTATGAGCATCATAACATGTCTTTGGGGGGGGAACTTTGGGGGTAGAATTTTACATTTTCATCCATCAAACCACTGCGGCAGAACAGAGCAGAACAGGAAACGACTGCGAAGGGCTGATGCTGCAAAAGGGTGCGCCGATTTCTCTTCAAAAAGAAATAGAAGAGAAGAGAAAGAGAAATTCCTCTTTTAAAAGGGGGGGGGAAGAATCATAGGAATCAATGGCTGTATCTAAAAAAAAGGGTATTTCGGAAAAAGAAATCCCACTCCCCGTAACAATATTATTAGGCCGCCGCCGCGAAATTGGGCCCCGGGGGAAACCCCACCCCGGCGTGCACGTCAGCCGGATGTGACGTGCTGACGCCAGGCATGCTGGGGACGGGGCCACAGCCATCTGAGGGGAATAGGGGCCGCCGCCGAGAAAAACACACTTGGCAACCCTACCTTCGATTAGGGAGCCGCCTGTAACCATCTGAGGCCCTGGCTCCAACACCATCAATATTATTAATACTTTAATGACATCAGTGACGCCATTAACACCATTGAATAGCCTGCGCCTCACCTATGTAACCCAGACCATGCCCTAAACGGATTGTTGGGCTCCCGCCATGTTATATATCACTGCTAGCACTTTGTGTATTGTTTTTGGACTTAATTTACCTATGTACCTAAAGGACTGCCTTTCCCCGTATGCTCCCCAGCGAGCACTGCGATTGGGTTCTCAAAATGGCCTGGTCCTCCCAGGCCCCAGAGGACCTGTGGAGGGAGGGGAGCGTTCCATTTCCCCTCCCCTACTATTCTCTTCCGTGGAAGCCCCCTAGCTGCTACATGCTTCCTGCTTCCTGCTTCCATGCTTCCATGCTTCCTGCTTCCTGCTTCCCGCCAACCTATCCTTTATCTTGCTGGGTGCCTTTAGACCAGTCACCTACTTTCAAAACCGATTTTTTGCTGTCTCTGAAAGGCTGGTTGAAAAGAAACGATGCTTAGGGTCATCAACTTCCAGGCGGGACCTCGAGATCTCCCGGAATCACAGTGTGCCTCCAGGCTACAGAGATCAGTTCCTCTGGAGAAAACGGCTGCTTTGGAGGGTGGACTCTGTGGCTTTGTACAATGCTGAGGCCCCTCCCTTCCCCAAACTTCACCACCCCTGGCTCCACCCCCCCCCCAGAATCTCCGGGAATTTCTCAACCCAGAGTTGGCACCCTTATTTTTTAAAATAAAATTGCAACCAAGAACATCTCTTGTTGTTGTTGTTGTTATTGCTATTGTTATCGTTATCATCATCATCATCATCATCATCATCATCATCATCATCATCATCATCATTATTATTATTATTATTATCATTATTATTATTATTATTATTATTATTATTATTGATTTGATTTTTA
>NW_015172064.1:154658-155675 GCF_001447785.1 Gekko japonicus | reverse complement strand
AAAAAAGTCCCGCCCCGCACTCAATGGTTTGCTAAACTATGGGAATTCTATTTTATGGACAAGCTGTCAGACAAGGTCTCGTCCTTGAATACCAATATCTGTGGTAGCAATTTTCAATTAAAATGGTCTCCACTCTTGGAATATGTCTTTAGCAACGATATGCCTCCAAACTATAATGCACCAGGAACATTCTATGATGTTCTACATTTTATGTAACTCTGTATAAGAACATACTGTTTAAAGGGCAGCTTGCCGTGTATCTCTTTTTATGTCTATGTTTACTTTCTATTGTACTATCGTAGCTGAGTTATAGTTCGCTCTGTATTTGACTATGAAGTAAAATAAAATTATATATATATATATTTAAAAAAGAACATCTCTTGCAAATACACTAATATTGTCCTCTCACAGAAGCAGCAAGACAGTTCATAGTCGTGAGGGAATCACACCATCCAAAACGATTATTTCTGTTATCTATAGTCCGCCTTTCTCACTCGGACTTAAGGCGGATTGCAGAGGGTGAATCAGTACAATCGACGGATGAGACGTCACATAAATAATGCAATAGGATGAGGTTTGTCGGACCGACCAGAATCTAAAAACCAAACTAGAGCAAAGCATAAGTATTGGCACGAAACATTAAAGAACGTAAAATTCCATAGCGGGTTTCCTAATTTCAACAAACGACACATAGTAGGATAGACGACCATCCCTAATAATTTATCTAAGGTTTATTTAATTTATTTATTTTTCACACTTATATCCCGCCCTCCCCAGTGGGCTCAGGGCGGCTAACAGAGGCCAGATCATTAGTCTAGACACAAATAAAAACATAATAAAAACAGCAAAACATCAAGACTAAAGTGCTCTATCCAGTTACTAGTGTCCTAGATCCAAGATGGTATCCCCACGACTCGAGCTGGTATTCTCAACGTACATATCCAGTGGCGACGGCCTTTCCGATGTAATTCCAAGTTCTTCCTAGGACCCCGTCAATGCCTCCATTCAGATGTCTTG
>NW_015172064.1:146499-154406 GCF_001447785.1 Gekko japonicus | reverse complement strand
TCAATTTTTTTGTGCCCTTTCCCCCCCCCCCCAAGTGCTTAACCGAGGGATCGATGAATCGCATCTTCGCATCAAGGGCTCTCTGTGGAGTTTGCGATGGTGCGCATACTGAGAAGGGAGAAAGCAACGGCATGGAGTTGAGATGGCCTGATCAGACCATCCCGACTCCACAAGAGCATGCTGGAGCGATCAGACACGGGAAAGTCCATCCATGGCCTGTCGCAACCCGTTAACTACCGGATTCCCCCCCCGTTGTCTTTTAACTCCACCAACAGGTGCTGGAGAAGACTCGAGAGTCCCTTGGACTGCAAGGAGATCAAATCAGTCAATCCTAAAAGAAATCAACCCTGACTGTTCCCTGGAAGGCCAGATAATGAAACTGAAGCTCAGATACTTTGACCACCCAATGAGAAGGGAGCACTCACTGGAGAAGACCCTGATGCTGGGAAAGATTGAAGGTCAAAGAAGACGGGGACGGCAAAGGATGAGATGGTTGGACAGTGTCACAGATGCAACGAACATGAAATTGAGAAAACTTCAGAGGACGGCGGAAGACAGGAAGGCCTGGCGTGATCTGGTCCATGGGGTCGCGAAGAGTCGGACTCGACTGTGCGACTGAACAACAACAATAGCTGTGGGGCACTTCCTAGATGTTGTTGTCTGATCCTGCCCTTTAAATCCGCCCAACATTCGCACCTATGTCAGGTCTAATTGTGCGTATGATCGCAGCGTAAGTAACTTTGTGAATTGTTTAGTGCAGTGAAAGTCTATTGCCTGCATAGAAAAGCCCTCCGGAGTAATTCCATCTTGCAGAATTTGCAGTAAGCAAGGAGAATGGGAACTTTCCTGCTACCACAAGAATATCCAGTTGTATGTCCGTTTAATGCTGAAGCATCATCAATGTGTCCCAGACACCAAACCTGCCGACCGCAGTAACCTGCTGACTGCACTCAGGTAAGGGCACTTTCTCAAGGGTGTTTGCATTTTCTCTTTTGCTTCGTTCAGAAGTTTCTTGCTTCCCCCTCGACGTTTGTCCCGGATAATTATTTTCTACTCCCCCTCCCTCGCTCTGCAAGAGAAGACATGTGTTTGTAGCCTCACATGTCACCGGCTGTACAGTCTAAAATTATTAGTCTTCACAGTTTGAAAGTAGCCAGGTTCATCTGGCTCCGTATATCATCCTGACAAGTGGACCGAGCCGGTTTATTAATAATCTGCTAGCAGCCCCTTAAGGAAGGAAGGGGATAAATCCCTGACCTTTGCAGTGCTCCTTGAATGCCGTCTGCAGAAGGAGAGGAGAACAGATATTGGCTTCGAGGAGATTTGGCCAGGGTGCCCTTCGGATGAACCACTTGACATTCGTAGCCAGCTCCGAGATTCCAAAAGCCGGAGTATCAAATATCAGAACGACTACAAGAACAACAAAAAATCAGCGGAAGAAAGACTTAAGAGTCCTTAAATTGGGCGGAGAAATTGGCCCTGGGTTTTCTTAATGTCGGGGTCGTCGAGAGTACCACGTTTCAAACAAACAAAATCTCAGGGGTCGAGAGAAGGTCAGGCACAATCGGAAGTCCCAAGCCAAGAGACTCGCAAACTGTTTCCTCGCAACGATACACAGCGGTGTGTCTTCTTATTTTAAATTCCTCTTCAGCAGTTCGAGACCCGAGTGTGAAGCATGATGGAGTGAGCTCCCGTCTCTAGTTCCAGCTCCTGCCAACCTAGCAGTTCGAAAGCAAGAAACTGCAAGTAGATAAATGGGTACTGCTTTGGTGGGAAGGTAACAACGTTCCGTGCGCCTTGGTGTTTAGTCATGCCGGCCACATGACCACGGAAACGTCTTCGGACAGCGCTGGCTCTTCGGCTTTGAAATGGAGATGAGCACTGAAACCCTAGAGTCGGACTCGACTGGCTTTCGAGCAAGAGATAATATTTGTTAATATTCTCTAGTTCCATTATATTATATTACCACATACTCAAATAATATTTTTGCCATGTCAGCTTAATCTTTAACTCCATTCACATTATACGAGTCATATAATCTCTTCCAAGTTTTTTGAAATGTCCATCTCTTCGTACTTCTCATTTCCATAGTTAATTTATCTATTTCCGCTGCTTCTAAAAGTTTATTGATATACTCCTGTTTGGTTGGTGTTTCTTGAGTCTTCCAATACTTGGCATACAATATCCTTACCACCGTTGACATATATACAATTAGGTATCTATCAGTTTCTTCAAATTGTTTCGGAAATATATTTAACAAGAGCACCTCTGGAGTAAAGGGGATGTTACGTCTTGTTATTTTTTCCATTATACAGTGCACCCATTTCCAGATTGTTTATTACAGTGCCTATGTTGCCGAAAGGCCTAGCTAGTGTTGTGATCTGCCCTGAGCCCGCCCATGGGGAGGGAGGACTATAAATTTGTAACAAACAAAACCCTCCCACAAATAAATAAAATGTTCTCGTTCTCACTGCACTTTCCCAGTGTAGATTTTTAAATGGCCCCTCTTGTCCCCTTCACTTGGGCTTCCTTTGTGTGTGGCTCTGCCTCTCATGGCAGCCATTTTGTGGCGCACCCGCCATTTTGCATCTGGTATCCAAATGTGCCCACAGGTTCAAAGAGATTGGAGCCCTCTGGCTGAAAGGCTCCAGCCAGCCTAGGTCTAGCTGAATATTTGCCATGCGCCCGGATGGGCACACATTTCGTTTTGATCGAAACCAAATCAGAATTTATTTATTTATTGGATTTATATCCCGCCCTCCCCGAAGGCTCAGGGCAGCTAACAAAGAGGCACAAGTGCCAGAGTTAAAACAGATAAAAACAGAATAAAACAATACAGTACAAAACACTAAAGTGTCGGTGCTCTAGATGTCACTGAATCAGCAGGTGCAAGATGGGGGTCTGGTAAAAGTTATTTATTCCAGGCAAACATGGATGGGAACCTGACTCAAAACTCCTCAAAAGAGCACAAGCAATGGATGGTTGGATTTCAGGGATACATTCTGACAGGTAGAAACCCAACAGATGAAGCTCCTCTCTCCCTCCTAGCTCAGAATACGCCGGTGTCCGTAACTTTATTGTTTGGTGTAGTGGTTAAGTGCGCCAGTTTGGTGTAGTGGTTAAGTGCGCGGACTCTAATCTGGGAGAACCGGGTTTGATTCCCCACTTCTCTACTTGCTCCTGCTGGATGACCTTGGGCAAGTCACAGTTCTGATAAGAGCTGTTCTTGAAAAAGAGCCGTTTCTGTCAAGAGTTCTCTCAGCCCCACCGACCTCACAGGGTGTCTGTTGCGGGGAGGGGGAGGGAAAGGAGTCTGTAGGCCGCTCTGAGACTCTGAGTGAAGGGCTGGGTATAAATCCAATCTCCTCGTTCTCCTCCTCCTCCTCCTCTTCTTCTTCTTCTTCTCGTCTCTTCTTCTTTTCTTCTTCAAGAGGAATGAAGATAATTTCTCTTAACAACGGTGACATCTCTGCCGCCTGAGTAGGGTTGTTGTCAGCTCTGGGTTGGGAAAGACTTGGAGATTTTGGGGGTGGAGACTCAGAGGGTGGGGTTTGGGGGGGGGAGGGACTCCAACAGGGTAAAATTCCATTCAGTCTGCCTGCCAAAGCAGCCATTTTCTCCAGGGGGAACTGATTTCTGTCATCTGGAAACCAGTTGTAATTCCGAGAGATCTCCAGTCACCATCTGGAGATTGGCAACCCTACTCCTGAGTCCTCAAACTTATCAAATTCATCACACGGGAAATCCTATCCTTTCAAAGGATGTTTGTGAATTTGTTCTTAATGCTGTAACATCTGCAAGGTTAACCTTTGTTCAAAATTGGGAGAAGAATATAATTCCGAAGAAGGATTGGTTAGAATGATTAAAGTAGAAGGAGCAGGGCTATTTTTGGGCAGGAACACACAGGAACGGAGTTCCGGCTGGCTCCAGAGTTGGCCACGCCCAGCAGGAACTCATTAGCATAATAGGCCACTCCCAACAGCAGACACTCATTAGGATTGGCTACATTAGGGGTGTGTGGCTTAACATGCAAAGGAATTCCTGCTACAAAAAAAGACCCTGGGTCTTGACAACAAACAAGGTAAACAGAATAAGAAGGGAAAGGTGGGTGTGGCTGGATGACCACACTTCTGGTAACATGGGGGTGTGTGGCCTAATATGCCAATGAGCTGTGCTGTCAGGGGTGTGGCCTAATATGCTAATGAGTTTATGCTGTTGGGTGTGGTCTGTTATGCTAATGAGTTCCTGCTGGACTTTTTCTACAAAAAAAGCCCTGAGAAAGAGCACTCACTGGAGAAGACCCTGATGCTGGGAATGACTGAAGGTAACAGAAGAAAGGGACGGCAAATGATGAGATGGTTAGACAGTGTTATCGATGCAACGAACAAACTCCAGAGGACGGTGGAAGACGAAGATTCGGACTCAACTGTGCAACTCGACAACAACAAAACTCACTTATGTAAACTAGCCTGTTGTTTACTACATAGCTGTCAGATCTTTTTTGGAAAATGGATTTTTTTCCCATCTAGAATGAGAAGATAATCTTGAGGCTGAATAACTGATGTTTATAACAGCTCTGTCACATGTATCCTGTATTTCAGTTCTTTGTTTGTATCGGATTTATTCCTATTTTTTTTCTCTTTTTTACCGAATAAAACTTTATTTAAATATATATATTCACAACACAGCCCTTAAGTCCTGTCCTTCGATATCCAAGAGGCTCATTCCAGTCGTCAAGCGATGAAGAATGGTCCTTTGGCATTTCCGTCTGCTTTTGGTAACCAGCGGTATGTCTCGACTGGTCACTTTCTTTAGGTCATTTGGCTTGGTCCCCTCAGAAACGGTGAATGATTAATGGCAACTCCTGGACATGTCCTTTTCTCATTTTCCAGTCGTGTGGGTTACTCGGATTAGTACACACTTTGTGAAGAGGATGTCTTGTGTTTTTTTCCCCACCCAGAAAAAATAGAACAGATGACACAGGTAATCTGAGTTAAATCCCCTCTGTACATTTATTTTCGGGTTTCACTGAAAGAGAACTTAAGCCAGAATTTCTGTCCTGGCTTCTTTCCAGAATGGAATTTAATCTGACTGGTTGTGAAACGACAATATGGAAGAGCCATCTTGGCCTCTCCTAGCCAATGACTTTGTTTTGCTCAAGCATGTGGCGCAAGCGTGTGGTCAAATGGTTGCAGAAGCACCCAACAGGAGACCACTAGGAAATTCTTTCTTTTTCCTCCTCCTCCTCCCTCCTTCCTCCTCCTCTTCTTCTTCTTCTTTACATTTTGTTTTATTGAAGAAAGAATTTTATAATTTATCACCAAGACCACTAGGGTTGTCAGAACTGAAGGTCCATTCTTTTGCTTTCCTCTCGTATCTGATGAAGGGGGCTTGGAATCTAGGGTTCCCAAGTCTCCTACGGCCACCAATGGGGGTTGGGAGTGTAGGGTTGGAAAGTCCTAGAGATTAGGAGATGGTGTCTGGGAGGGATCGGGACCTGAGTGGGGTACAGTGCCATAGCATCAACCCTCCAAAGCACCCACGTTTCTCCAGGGGGGACTGCCCTCTCCTTCTTTGGAGGTTTTCAAGCAGAGGCTCGATGGCCATCTGACAGCAGTGCTGGTCCTGTGAACTTCTGCAGATCGTGAGAGGGAGGGCAGGAAGGGCTCCCTCAGTGCTTAGTTCTCGTGACCCTTTCTTTTTTTTCCTGAATAATGTTTTTATTATAATGATGCCAACATATAAAACACAAATACACAAATCATACAAACTGGGGGGATTCATTACATCTTTGTAGTATCTCTTCTGTACTTCTTACCGCATCCACTTGTATTATCAGGGATCATTTCCTGCTGGAGCGCACAAGAGCGAAGCTCCGGCAGTAAAGAGCCCAGGGGGCGGGCACATGCAACAAGCCCCACCCCCTGCTCCCAGCAGCCCTCAGTCAAAGCAAGAAGGGGCCAGGTAAGCTGCAGAGCCCCCCCCCCCCGGTCCAAAACAGTCCAGTGTCACCTTTAAGACAAAGTTTTATTTGGGTACAAGCTCTCCCTCCTCTGCGAGGACAGATCTGCACGTTCCCCCACCCCACCCCGATAGCTAGCAATCCAAAAGAGTCCCGTGGAGCCTGAGTGGTGGGTGTTGCCTTCTGACACACTTCCGGTGACGTCAGGGAGTGTGGCATATGCAAATAAGTTATGATGGACCTCCTGGTGGCATCTGGGTTTTGGCCACTGTGTGACACAGCGTGTTGGACTGGATGGGCCATTGGCCTGATCCAACATGGCTTCTCTTATGTTCTTATGTGTGTCTACAGTGATGCTCTGTATTCTTGTTTTTTGGGGGGGGCACAGTCGGAGGGCTTCTGGTGTTCTGGCCCTACTGGTGGACCTCCTGTTGGCACCTGGGTTTGGGCCACTGTGTGACAAAGAATGTTGGACTGGATGGGCCATTGGCCTGATCCAGCATGGTTTCTCTTATGTTCTTATGTGTAGAACAGTGATGCTTTGTATTCTTGGTTTTTGGGGGGGCACAGTGGGAGGACTTCTGGAGTTCTGGCCCCACTGGTGGACCTCCTGGTGGCACCTGGCTTTGGGCCACTGTGTGACTCAGAGTGTTGGACTGGATGGGCCATTGGCCGTTGGCCTGATCCAACATGGCTTTTCTGATGTTCTTATGTCTGAGGTAGTGGTGCTCTGTATTCTTGGTGCTTTGGGGGGGGGCACAGTGGGAGGGCTTCTAGCGTTGTGGCCCCACTGGTGGACCTCCTGATGGCACTTCTCTCATGTTCTTATGTCTGGGGCAGTGATGCTCTGTATTCTTGGTGTTGGGGGGGGGGGCACAGGAATTTCCCAACCTGGAGCTGGCGACCGTATCTTCCCCATAATCCTTTGCATCACCGAAGCAGATATTTGCTAGCACGACTGGTCTGAAATCTCAAACGTTTCTCTCCGAGTTAATCGTAGCCCCAGCTACCTAGCTTTGGGAGAACGGAAAAACGTGCTTGGCTGAATTTTTTTGCTCCAGCCTGATGTCACTTGACGAGTGTTCTTTGAAAATATGCAAATTTTGAAAGACTATAATCCATATCTTCCTAGCCCCGAGAACAACTCCTAAAGAAGCAGATTTCCCTCCCACCCCTGCTTTGTAGACTGTGAAAAAACCAAACCCAAATATACCTGAGCTGTGCAGTTTTGCCTTAGGTAGCGGCAAGTACCGGAGGAACTGGATGATTAACAGTTTGGGATGTTTTAAGAGCACATCCCCTCTCCATCTGCTTCTTCCGTTCACAGCCTAGCAGAGGGAAAGGAAAACTTCTCCAGAGACTGGTGGGCTGTACCAGGATTTCCTGGTTTTAGAAACCTACCATAAGCTTAATATTTATGACACAATTCTAATAGCTGTGGAAAATCCAACTTTCAGTTCGTTTGGTGTAGTGGTTAGGAGCGTGGACTCTAATATGGGAGATCTGGGTTTGATTCCCCACTCCTCTATGTGCAGCTGCTGGTGTGACCTTGGGTCAGTCACAAGTTCTCTCAGAGCTCCCTCAGCCCCACCTACCCTCAGAGGGTGTGTGTTGTGGGGATGGGATGGGATAGGAGTTTGTAAGCTGCTCTGAGATTCCTTCGGTATGAATCCAATTCCCTCCTCCCCCCCTCCTTCTTCTCCCATCCACAATTGCAAGCGTGGACTTCAGGGGGGACTTCAGAATGAAGACTTTTGAGAGCAAAAGTTACCTGGATTATATGCAATTGGTGAGTGATGGTCCCAGGAGATCTTGCTATATGTCACTTTCATGAGAAGAGAAGAGAAGAGAAGAGAAGAGAAGAGAAGAGAAGAGAAGGGAAGGGAAGAGAGAAGAGAGAAGAGAGAAGAGAAGAGAGAAGAGAAGAGAAGAGAAGAGAAGAGAA
>NW_015172064.1:127852-145722 GCF_001447785.1 Gekko japonicus | reverse complement strand
ACGAAGGAGCTGGGGGAGGGTGGGGGGGGGTTGTTGAGACGATGGGCCTCAGTGGGTTATAATACCATAGAGTCCACTTTCAAAAGCAGCCATTTTCTCCAGGCAGTTGTAATTTGGGGAGATCTCCAGGTCTCCCGTAGAGGTTGGCAATTTAAGGAGAAGGGCATGTGATCTGCTGATCTGTGCTTTAGTGTGGGGCATATTTCTAGGAATATGCCCCCCCCAATGCTTGCATAGAACATTTTTACAAAAGTAAAGACACCGCAAGAAGAAGAAGAAGAAGAAGAAGAAGAAGAAGAAGAAGAAGAAGAAGAAGAAGAAGAAGAAGAAGAAGAAGAAAAGGAGGAGGAGGAGCTGAATTTATATCCCGCCCTTCACTCGGAGTCTCTGAGTGGCTTACAGTCCCCTTTCCCTTCCCCTCCCCACAACAGACACCCTGTGAAGCAGGTGGGGCTGAGAGAGCTCTTTCAAGAACTGATCTTGAGAGAACAGATCTGAAAGAACTTATGACTGACCCAAGGTCACACCAGCAGCTGTATGTGGAGGAGTGGGGAGTCAGATCTGGTTCTCCCAGATTAGAGTGGGATATAATGCCACAGGAGATTTTTAGCCACCACCCAGAGGGTGGCATCCCTAAGTAGATCTGAATTGAGTAAGTAAGCTGTTCCGCATCTAGAACCTCGATCAAGAATACCTCTGGAATGTGAACACATCCATTATTACCCAGAGCAGACTGGGAAGACCAGTCTGGAAGACGGCACAGAAATCCTACATTGTGGTTAGGCTGACCTGCAAAAACCAAGTCAATTGATGGCCAGCGTTCAGTTCCGTTTGAACAAGTCTTTTGACATTTCTCATTCGCACCTGGAGATTGACCAGGAGGAGAAAGTCTCCAGTCTGAGAAAATCTTTTCCTTCGCACCCCTCGGCGAGAGGCCGTTCCGACCCGGAGATTTAACCTCCAAATTTCAAAGGTTAACAGGTTTCTAGATTAGCTTTTGTGACTACTTTACCACATCGGTTTCTTTATCGCTAACCAATCCGTAGGTTGAGATCGTGTCAATTAAAGCGCACGTCGGGGTGAAAAATTGAACAGGTTGTCACAGAGCAGAGCACAATCCGCCTGAATATAAGATCTCCCCTTGTTTAACCCTGCTGCTGTATCCTGGGGTATATTTGTACTGCCAGCCAAATTCTAATGCATCTTGGGGTGCAGAATGTCTCACAGAAGGAGGAAAAACTTGTTCGCGGTGGAGGAAGATATTGTAAGCCATTAAGCCGTATGCTAATTTGCTGCTCTTTGCTGCTCGTAGCTGCGGTGGCTCAAGTGGTTAAGACGCTGAACTGCAGGCTGTGGAAGGTCGGTAGTTCAGCAGTTCGAGACCCAGGTGCCGCATGATGGAGTGAGCTCCCATCTCTAGTTCCAGCTCCTGCCAACCTAGCAGTTCGAAAGCAAGAAATTGCAAGTAGATAAATAGGTACTGCTTCGGTGGGAAGGCAACAGTGTTCCGTGCGCCTTGGTGTTTAGTCATGCCGGCCACATGACCACGGAAACGTCTTCGGACAGCGCTGGTTCTTCGGCTTTGAAACGGAGATGAGCACCGCAACCCTAGAGTCGGATTCGACTGGCTTTCGAGCGAGGGAACCTTTACCTTTATCTTTACCAATTTGCTGCTCACCCTCCACCTATATGTATGGACTTGTAACTTCCATTCCAATGTATCTGAAGAAACATGTATGCACATGAAAGATGTCTGTGGAGGAGTGGGGGATCAAACCCAGTGAGCTTCCGACGCAGAACGAGGAATCGGACCCGGTTCTCCTAAATACTACACTATCGACTAATCCATACTGGATCGAAATTGGACCCCTGTAGCTTTAATCAGCGCATAGAAGAAGAAACCTCATCGGACACATTATTCTTGATTTTCCTCTGGAATGTGGCAAAGGGCACCTGCTGAAATTCTGTGGGTTTTATTTAATTTGTGTTTAAAAACAACCCGTTGTTCCCCCTAAAATTGGCATAGAGCTGCAGCTGAAACAGAACGTTGTTGTTGTTGTTTTTTAACCTCCCCCCTTTTCTTAAAGGCTGTGTTTGGAAAACGTCCCTCTGAAAACGATGGCTTTGGAAAGCAGCAGCAATAAACAGCTGTAGATCAGAGAAACCCATTTCCCTGGCCTGGGGGTGTGAGCTAACCAGGGAGACAAGGGTGTAGACTTTCCAATTTCCCGGGGGGGGGCGGGGCGGGGGCGGGGCGGTGGTCTTTGCTAGGAGCAAGGGTGGCTCCCGGGGGAGGCTGAGCACCTTCCTGAAAATTTCGGTGGGGGCTGAAGCCCCGCCGCCCCCACGAAGATTACGCCTATGCAGGGAGATGCCAACCTATACATTTGAAGTCCCAGAAGAGTGGTCCTATGAGCAGTAGTCGGCCTTGAGGACGGTCTGCCTGGGGGAAGAAAGCCAAAGATGGATTTCATGTTGTGGAGGTTGTACCCAAAAAGGACAGCAAGGACTGAGAGGTAGTTTGGTGTAGTGGTTAAGTGTGCGGACTCTAATTCTGGGAGAACCCGTGTTTGATTCCCCACTCCTCCACTTGCACCTGGCTGGATGACCTTGGGCAAGCCGTAGTTCGGATAAGAGCTGTTCTTGAAAAAGAGCAGTTTCTGTCAAGAGCTCTCTCAGCCCCACCTACCTCACGGGGTGTCTGTTGTGGGGAGGGGAAGGGAAAGGAGTTTGTAAGCCGCTCTGAGACACCTCTGGGTAGTGAAGGGCAGGGTATAAATCCAATCTCTTCTCTCTCTCACTTCTATAGCAAGTCTAAGTCACAAAGTCTCTCTTAAGTCCCTGTCCCTGCAAAGTTATGTACGGTTGCATCTAGATATAAGGTATCACTCAACACAACTTTGAGAGACTATGCTAAAAGCAAATGAAATAAGTAAGAAGAAGAAGAGATTGGATTTATACCCCATCCTTCACTACCCCAAGGAGTCTCAGAGCGGCTTACAGACTCCTTTCCCTTCCCCTCCCCACAACAGACACCCCATGAGGTAGGTGGGGCTGAGAGAGCTCTGACAGAAACTGCTTTTTTTCAAGAACAGCTCTGACAGAACTATGGTTTGCCCTCGGTCACCCAGCAGCTGTAAGTGGAGGAGTGGGGAATCAAACTGGTTCTCCCAGATTAAAGTCTGACAGAACTATGCCTTGCCCCAGGTCATCCAGCAGCTGCAAATGGAGGAGCGGGGAATCAAACCCGGTTCTCCCAGATCAGAGTCCGCGCACTTATCCACTACACCAAACCACAACACCACGCGCAAACCACGACACCAAAGTGGCGACCTTCTGCAGGCCAAGCAGTTGGTCAACCCCAGAGTCACAGGCCCATCCCTTGATCACAAGTATTGCTTTGTCTCTCAGACACATCGTCCTTAAACCTTCCAAATTACCCTTCCGTCCTGTCTTTCTTGCAGAATCCGTTCTCCAGGAGTTCTCCTGAACGGCACTATTAAAACTTTTCCTAATTCGGTTATCCATTCTGCCGCCTCCTCCCTTCCCCTCCTCCCGGCTGGTTCGAAACCAGGACGAGGAATCCCCAGCCGCCCTCGGAATCTGTTGCCACCTCCTCCGGAGAGGGCCTCGCCACAATTAGCCCACTGATCCAGCTGCTAGCGTCCCGACAAGGGAGCCCCCAATGCCCACCTCCTCCGGGCGATCAATCCGCGGGGAAACCTTTGAACATCACTGATTCTCCCCGCACGCTTCTGAACAGGATAATCAGCCTCTCGGCCTGTTTCTCAGCATGAGATGCGCGCACACACACACTACTTTCATCTGGTAGGGAATGTACTTGTTCCATCAGGAGCCCGGTCCCGTCTGACCGTATTATAGGGAAATGTGTCTGATTCGAATCTTGAACAAGTTTTGTGTTATGTTCCGACGGTAATGATTTAAAAACCCAACAACAACCCCCCCCCAGAAGTCCAGTGCCACTTTGAGGTTATTCCTAATGGTCCTGCATTTAATTGATATTGCAAGGGACGGGTTGCAATTTTTTAAAAAAGATTTATTTATATTCATATTTAACGAAATAACCGTTGTTATGTAATCGTATGTATGTATTTCTTTATATAAATATGGGACTGCGGTGGCTCAAGTGGTTAAGACGCCTGAGCTGCAGACGGGAAGGTCGGTAGTTCGGCAGTTTGAGACCCAAGTGCCGCGCGACGGGGTGAGCTCCGGTCTCTGGCCCCAGCTCCTGCCAACCTAGCAGTTCAAAAGCAAGAAATTGCAAGTAGATAAAGAGGTACCGCTCCGGTGGGAAGGTAACAGCGTTCTGTGTGACTCGGCATTTAGTCATGCTGGCCACATGACGACGGGAACATCTTCGGACAGCGCTGGCTCTTCGGCTTGGAAACAGAGATGAGCACCGCATCCCTAGAGTCGGATTCGACTGGCTTTCGAGCAAGGGAAACCTGTACCTTTACCTATTTATAGAAATACATATAATTATATGTATTTATATGTATTTTCTCCACCTTTGCCTCCCACTGGGAGACCCAAAGCGGCTTTGCATCCTTCTCCTCTCCTCCATTTTAACTTCACAACGACCCTGTGAGGGAGGTCAGGCTGAGAGAGTGGGACTGGCCCGAGGTCACCCAGCCAGCTTCCATGGCATGAGAGCTCAGGATCATATTTTTAGATTATGTTACAGATTCCCTCGTGGGCAAAACATGCCGGGAGTTTTCAGCTGAGTGATAAAAATATATGTTTGTCCTTTGCTTGCACCACTTTTAGCCTCCCACTTTAAGGTAAGAAAATTTATTTCGATATGAGCTAAACATTCTTCTGTAAACAAACATTCCTAATTCACAGGCATGCATGTGGATAGATAGATAGATAGATAGATAGATAGATAGATAGATAGATAGACAGACAGACAGACAGACAGATAGATAGATAGATGATAGATAGACAGACAGATAGATAGATGATAGATAGATAGATAGATAGATAGAGAGATAGATAGATAGGTAGGTAGGTAGGTAAGTAGGTAGATAGGTAGATGGATAGATGGATAGATGGATAGATGGATAGATGATAGACAGACAGACAAGTAGGTAGGTAGGTAGGTAGGTAGGTAGATGATAGGTAGGTAGGTAGGTAGACAGGCAGATGATAGATAGATGATAGATTCCAACACAGAAGTCGCACTCCCCATTTGAGAGATGGATGGATGAATGGATGATAGGTAGGTTGGTGGGTAGATAGATATGTACAGGGGTCATTTCGTAGAAAAAGAGGTGCAGGAGCGCATTAGCATAACATATTAGCATAACTTATTTGCATGTGCCACACCCCCTGGCATCACTGGAAGTGTGTCAGAAGGCAACACCCACCACTCAGGCTCCACTGGATTGTTTTGGATTGCTAGCTGTGTGTGTGGGGGTGCAGATCTGGCCTCGCAGAGGAGGGAGAGCTTGTACCTGAAGGCAGGCCGGGGGGGGGGCGCTCTGCAACTTACCTGGCTGCTTCTTGCTCCTCGTGGCCCAACTGAGGGCTGCTGGGAGCAGGGGCGGGGCTTGTTGCATGTGCCCGCCCCCTGGGCTCCTTACTACTGGAGCTCCGCTTATGTGAGCTCCCGCAGGAAATGACCCCTGGATAAGTAGATGGTAGATAGATAGATGATAGATTTCAACACAGAACTCACACTCCCTATTTGAGAGATAGATAGGTGATGATGATGATGATGATGATGAAGATAGATAGATGATAGATTCCAACACAGAACTCACACTCCCTATTTGAGAGAAAGATAGATGATAGATAGATAGATAGATAGATAGATAGATAGATAGATAGATAGATAGATAGATAGATGATAGATAGATAGATAGATAGATGATAGATTCCAACACAGAACTCGCACTCCCTATTTAAGAGATAGATGGATGATAGATAGATGATAGGTAGGTAGGTAGATAATAGATGTTATATGATGCTGCTGCTGCTGCTGAAGATAGACAGAAAGATAGATGACAGATAGGTAAGTAGATGATAGCCAGATGATAGAAGAACACAGAACTCGTACTCCCCATTTGAGAGATGGATGGATGGATGGTTGGATGGATGATAGATAGGCAGGTTGGTAGGTAGGTAGGTAGGTAGGTAGGTAGAGATAGATAGATAGATAGATAGATAGATAGATAGATAGATAGATAGATAGATAGATAGATAGATATAGTCCAACAGAGAACTCACACTCCTCTTTCGTCTGGGAGGAAACCCTTTTGATGTAAGTGGGACATTTGGTATCATGTTTGCACAGGATTATAGCCGAAATCCCTTAGGAAAATGGAGTAATCCTTGGGATTAACTCAGTAGGACGTGCCGTTGAAATCAATAAGTATTTCAAAGGCATCGTTTCCCATTCCTTTTGGACACCAACAACTGTTCAAATATGATGATCCTGGTAATTGCCTTCCTTTATTACTCCTTGGGTAGCTGTTAGAGTTTTTTGTTGTTGTTGCTCAGTCGCACAGTCGAGTCCCAGGACAAAAAAGAAGGAAGCTTTCAAAATACACGGTCAAGATTTTATAAACGGCTGGAAGATTACAGTAAACAGACAATAAGGACACAACTATATCAGAAGAAATTACAGAAAACATTTCTTAAATATAACACTTGTACAAAAATATATGGTGAAAAATACTCGGTTATTATATAAATAGATACTGTAGGAGGTAACAGACTGGATACAACAAAGATATATATATATATGGACCCCCAATTTGTCATGTTCGTTTGCTTGTTTGATATAAAATAAAATTACTTTAAAAAATCCTATTTGGAGAGGGGTGATAATGGGTCGCCCGTGTCTGGGGAACAGGACACATGCATTTTAAATCGGCAATGCAACAGCAGCGACATCAGGTCAAATAGCTCATCTGACCTCTATCTTACTTTGTTTGTTGTGCTATTACGCTGCAATACAACTTACTCGGAGAAAGAGCAATTCTCCCACACTTGCCGAGCATCCACAAAAAATGTAGGCCCCACTGTAACTCAAAGATGCCCTGCCCCTGATAGCCAAGGCAAGCCCGATTCCATCAGATCTCGGAAGCTAAGCAGGGTCGACTGTGGTTAGTACTTGGATGGGAGACCTCCCTGGAACACCAGTGGGCGGGGGTAGGCTTTATTCAGCCACCTTTCTGAATAGCCTCCAGCCCCCCAGTAGGGGTCAGTCACCAGAGGTCAACCTGACTTCCAGGTGCAGAAACACACAAACAAATACAAAAAAATACCAAAAAAAATGACTCGCAATAGGTGCTTAATAAATAAATAACTAAATAAATAATCATATGGCAGTGGGCAGTGCTTTTTTGGTAGAAAAAGCCCAGCAGGAACCCATTAGTATAATAGGCCACACCCAACAGCACAACCTCATTAGCATATTAGGCCACACCCCGACAGCACAGCTGGTTAGCATATTAGGCCACACCCCCATGCCTTCCCTTGGCTTGCCCGGGCGCTCCGCGGCTGTGGGGAGCCCGGGCAAGCTGGGCCATGGACAGGCCAGGGAGGCATTTAAATGTCTCCCCGATCCTTCCAGCCCCCCCGGCCCACCCACCTTGGAGTCACTGGGGGGGTCGCTCTCCAGGCCTTCCCTCTGTAGCCACACATGCAGAGGTTTTGGCTGTAGTGGGCGTGGCTAACTCTGAAGCCAGACGGAACTCCATTCCTGTGCGTTCCTGCCCAGAAATAGCCCTGCCAATGGGTAGAGTATACCCAGGAGATCTGACGATTGATTGTCTGACAGCCTGAAACTCTAACTCTTTTCGTGATGAGCTAAATTTATTTGAGGGGCTGAGAGAACTGTGACTGACCCAAGGTCACCCAGCTGGCTTCAAGTGGACGAGTGGGGAATCGAACCCGGTGCTGCAGATTAGAATCCGCCGCTCTTAACCACCACACCAAACTGGCTCTCTGCAAGATGTGGTGATTAGCTTAAAAGATAATCAAATCCTGTTGATCAGCGAACAACCTTTGGTGCCTGCATGGGCAAGAAAGGTCACATGAGATGTCGCCGACAAGGATATACCCGCGGTAGTGATGAATTGAATTGGGATGATTCCTTGAAAGAGAAAGAAGAGCATTAAAACATGCATTCTGGGTGAGGAGGGGAGACCTACCATTTGCATAACAAAAAATAATATCCACTGACCTGGGAGTAAAACAGAGGAGACTGAAACGGCATAGCCAGAAGAGACAGCCAAGGTTGCCATAGGCACTCCTCTGGGAAGGGGAGAAATAAGCTATTCAGTTCAGGTATGTGGCTTTAACACTTCGCAAGTTGATTATTATTATTTTTTTAAAGATGGCTTAAAGCCAACAGCTAATATAACAGGTAGCAAAAATCCCAGTGGAAAATGAGCATTTGGATAAGGAAAGAGAAGGCAGGGAGGGATGATGAAGCGTTTGCTAAACATCAGAGAACACTCAGATACCTGTAAATATACATGTGTGTACATCTCTAGTTTTTGAGAAACTGTTACTAATTTAAGAACATAAGAACATAAGAGAAGCCAATGTTGGATCAGGCCAATGGCCCATCCAGTCCAACACTCTGTGTCACACAGTGGCCAGAAATACCAGGTGCCATTAGGAGGTCCACTAGTGGGGCCAGGAGACCACTAGAAGGCCTCCCACTGTTGCCCCCCACCCCAAGCACCAAGAATACACAGCATCCCTTGCCCCAGACCGAGAGTTCCTATGTATACCTTGGGGCCCATAACCACTGATAGACCTCTGCTCCATATGCTTATCTAATTCCCTCGTGAAGCCGTCCATGCTTGTAGCCACCGACAACTCCTGTGGCAGTGGATTCCAGGCGTTAATCACTCTTTGGGTGAAGAAGTACTTCCTTTTATCCATTCTAACCGGACTGCTCAGCAATTTCATGGAGTGCCCACGAGTTCCTGTATTGTGAAAAAGGGAGTAAAGTACCTTTTCCTCTGCCTGCTCCATCCCATGCATAATCTTATAAACCTCGATCATGTCACCCCTCAGTCATCATTTCTCCGAGCTAAGGAGCCCCAAGCGCTTTAACCTTTCTTCATAGGGAAAGTGTTCCAACCCTTTTATCACTCTCGTTGCCCTTTTCTGCACTTTTCTAACACATTTTCTAACACTTTTCTAACACAGATCTTAGACATTTTGCCATTTATACAAGAGAAGGTGCCATGGCTCAGTGGTAGAACCTCTGCTTGGCATGCAGAAGGTCCCAGGTTCAATCCACAGCACTTCCAGTTAAAGGGATTAGGCAGTAGGTGACGTGAAAGACCTCTCCCTGAGACCCTGGAGAGCCCCTTCCGATCAGAGTAGATAATACTGAATTGTCAAATGCTGGAAATGTAAAAGCTGTAAAGGAACGTTTTACCATATGTGGTGGGAGTGTAATATGGTACAAAGATTCTGGAGAATAGTTAGGAAAGTCCTCCAAGAAAGTCTAGGTAAAAATGTAGCATTAAAACCAGAAATATACCTGCTAAATATGATCCCAAAAGGTTACAATAAACAGGATGTTATATTATAACAGCAGCCAGACTGTTAGTAGCACAAAACTGGAAATCTGAAAGCTTACCTACTAGGGAAGATCTGATATATAAAATCTTAGAGCTAGCCAGAATGGACGACTTAAGTTTAAAGATGCAAAATTAAAATGAGAAGGTACACAAAAGGAGATGGGATAAGGTATATAAATGGACAGAACATCAAACAGAAATGTAACTAGAAAAAGATATATCATGAAGTTGTAACAATGATTGTTATATCACCAACAGATTAGCTAAATAACAGGAAATGAATGACTCTGATCGGAATTGTAAACAATTTGATGAAATGTAAATATGTGCAATCTTTTATTTAAAATAATAAAATATAAACTGACGATAATACTGAATTGATGGGCCGATGATTTGATTCAGTATAAGTCAGTTCCGTGTGTATATATTGCCTCTTTCCTCTTGAAATCCAGAGACCATGTCATGAAGTGGTTAGAGGACCACTGTAGGTCCTGAGCAGGCCTGTGTCGAAATCCCCACTCAGCCACGAAGCTGAAGTTGGCATTGGCCCAGTCACAAAAACTGACCTCACAGTTAAGCAGGGTCGGCCCTGGCTAGTATTTGGATGGGCGACTTCCAAGGCGACCTCTGTTCTGCTCTGGTCAGGCCTCTCCTGGAGTCCTGTGTCCAGTTTTTGGCACCACATTTTAGGAAGGATGTTGACAAGCTTGAGCGTGTCCAGAAGAGGGCAACCAGGATGGAGAGAGGGTTGGAATCCAAGTCTTATGAGGAAAGGCTGAAAGAGTTGGGTCTGTTTAGCCTGGGAAAGAGAAGGCTTAGAGGGGACATGATTGCAGTCTTCAAATATCTGAAGGGCTGTCATGGAGAAGATGGAGCGGATCTACTCTCTCTTGCTCCGGATTGCAAGACTAGGTCTAATGGGTGGAAATTACAAGGGAGTCAATGACCGGCTAAATATCAGGAGAAACTTCCTAACTGTAAGAGCAGTTGAACAGTGGAACTGACTGCGTCGGGAGGTGGTGGATGCTCCTTTGCTGGACGTTTTCAAGCGGAGGCGGGATGACCATCTTCTGGGTATGCTGTAGAGTTATTTTTCGGCTGTGCTCCTGCCGAGTGCAGGGGGTTTGACTAGATGACCTGCAAGGTCCCTTCCAACTCTAGCATTTTATGATTCTGTTCTATGAATACCAGGGTCGTGACATAGAGATGGGCAATGGCGAACCACCTCTGAAAAATCTCTGGCCTTAAAAAAAAGTCTAGCTTGCCACCTAGTGGTGCATAAGACTAAAAGAGCCAGAACTTCTGGCTGCCGGGCAATCTTAGAATCTCCCGGCTGTACTACACGCACTGCCATACAATCATTAATTAAATTACCTCACAGGGTTGTTGTGAGGATGAAGCGGAGGAGGGAGAAGAGCGCGCATACAGAAGAAATCGATCAATTTCCGTAGCTGCATCAGGAAATGGTTTTATAGGAGCTATATATTAATTACAACCATTAATTAAATTACCTCACAGGATTGTTGTGAGGATGAAGCGGAGGAGGGAGAAGAGCCCGCATACAGAAAAAATTGATCAGTTTCCGTAGCTGCATCAGGAAATGGTTTTATAGGAACTATAAATTAATTACAACCATTAATTAAATTAATTAAATTACCTCACAGGATTGTTGTAAATTAGCTGCATCAGGAAATGGTTTTACAGGAGCTATGTGGGATCCACTGCCATGGGTCAGGACGGAAGCCACCCTCGAAGAAAGACGGTCTGGTGATACGACAAGATTTTTTTTAAAAAAATCTTTTTAAAAATCTGAATGAAAGCGCTTTGAACTTGATAAGGAATGCATAAGCGGGACAGACAAGAGAAGCCAGAAACCCCCCAGAGGGCTGGATTTATGTCACACAGAGGGTCTGTTGTCTGGAAAGGAATGCATCTCGGAGAGTCCGGGAGATTGGCGAACAGATAAGGAAGAATAGGAGGCATTCACGGAGCCCCTGTATCATCACTGAAGGCTGAGAACAGAGCAGGGAAGAAGGGCGCTTATCTCTCGGAGCTGAGAATAACCAGAGCCCCCCAGCTTTCTTTACCACCCGTGCAAAGCAGAGAGCACAGAGACTGGTACTCCCACATACCGGCGTGCATTTCCATGCAGCTGGTGCTTAGCGTTTCTCCATAGCAGAGATCTACAAACTTTTTTTTTTTAAAAAAAAAGATCTCTAAAGGCCATGTTAAGGCACCGCCAGCTACCCCCAGTCGTTCTATGACCTCCAGCGAGACTCCTTTGGTTAAATTGTTAATGCCATCTCAGCAATGATACAGTTAATTTATGGCTTCTGTGGGATGGTCGGAAATAGGGATGCCGGATCACCCAGCGCGGGCAGAGATCCCCCAGGTTCAGGCGCTCTTCTCTGCCGCCCCATTACCACCACCACCCTCAAACAGGCTTGCCGACATGACCTGGAAGTGACGTAGGCCTGTCAGTGACATCAGGAGTGATGCTCTGGTTTAGGAACAAAACTCTACGGTAGAAGCTACTTCTACCATCATAAAGGGTAAAGGCTTCCCTTGCTCGAAAGCCAGTCGAATCCGACTGTAGGGGGCAGTGCTTATCTGTGTTTCCAAGCCGAAGAGCCAGCGCTGTCCGGAGACTTCTCCGTGGTCATGTGGCTGGCATGACTAGACACCGAGGTGCACGAACCACTGTTACCTTCCCACCGAAGTGGTGGCTATTTATCTACTTGCCATTTCTTGCTTTCGAACTGCTAGGCTGTCAGGAGCTGGGGCGGAGACGGGAGCTCACTCCGTCACGCGGCACTCGGGTCTCGAACTGCCGAACTGCCGACCTTCCGGTCTGCAGCTCAGCATCTTAACCTCTGGGCAACCATAGAGTTTTGCCCCAAAAAACTGAGTGTTGCTCTCCAACATCCCCAACCTTCCTGTGTCACTTCCGGGGCACGTAGGAAGGTCGTGTATATTTTCAGCGTTCCTCCCCGCTACCAGGAAGTTCACCCCGCATCCCCCACCAACAGGTCTGAGTAACCTGGCAACCCTAGTCTGAAAGTATGTACTATTTATTTATATTAGGGGGGGGACACTAGGCCTCCATTTGTGGACTTAAGAACATAAGAACATAAGAGACACCAATGTGGGATCAAGCCAATGGCCCATCCAGTCCAACACTCTGTATCACACAGTGGCCAGAAATACCAGGGGCCATCAGGAGGTCCACCAGTGGGGCCAGGGCATTAGAAGCCCCTCCCACTGTTGACCCCCCCAAGCACCAAGAAGACAGAGCATCACTTGCCCCAGAGCCCCTATCTATACCTTGTGGCTAATAGCCACTGATGGACCTCTGCTCCATATGCTTATTTAATTCCCCTTTTGAAGCCATCCATGCTTGTAGCCATGCTTGTAGGGACTTCCCAAAAGCTGTTGGCTCCTCTCCCTGACCCTACCTTCAGCTGAGGCCTGGAGGTCTCCTTGAATTAAAATTGATCCCCAGACGAAAGAGATCAATTCCCCTGGAGAAAACAATTGTGGCTTTGGAGGGTGGACTATGGTGTTATGCCCGGATGTGGCCCCTCCTCAGGTTCCGCCCCCAAAACTCCAGGAATTTCCCAACCCAGAGTTGGGAACCCTAGTTATTTACAAAATGTATCCCCTGGCTTTTGGCCCCATCATCAGCCTGCTGAGCAACGCAGAGCATTACGCTCTGCTGGAAACAATCTTCTAGTTGTCCTCGACCAGAGCCAGGGCCTTCTCGGCTTTGGCTCCGACCCGCCGGAACTCTCTGCCACATGACATCAGGGCACTGTGGGACTTAATGCAATTTCGCAGGGGCCGTAAGGCAGAGAGGTCCCACCAGGCTTTTGGTCGAGGACAGCGACGGGCTTCATCTCGCTGGCACCTCCCTCTTTTCTCTAATCCGTCTTTTTTCCGCCGTCTCCCCCTGCCTGCAAGGCGACACAGTCTGGAACTGGTTGAAGACAATTTTATGCACTGCAGGCTGTGGAAGGTCAGTAGTTCAGCAGTTCAAGAGACCCGTGTGTGCCACATGACAGAGTGAGCTCCCATCTCTAGTTCCAGCTCCTGCTAACCTAGCAGTTCGAAAGCAAGAAATTGCAAGTAGATAAATAGGGACCACTTCGGTGGGAAGGGAACAGCGTTCCTCGGTGTTTAGTCATGCCGGCCACATGACCATGGGAACGTCTTCGGACAGTGCTGGCTCTTCGGCTTTGAAATGGAGATGAGCGGGGTAAAAATTCAAGCAAACAAATGAATATTCATACATATGATAGAGTAGGTTGCAGTGGTATAGTGGTTCAAGCGCCGGGCTAAGATCTGAGAATCCCAGGTTCAAATCCCCACTCGTTCCACGGAAGCTGGCTGGGTGACCTTGGGCGAGTGACCCCCTCTCAGCTTCAGCTACCTCACAGGGTCGCTATGAGGATAAAATGGAAGAGAGGAGAAGGTTGTCATCTGGTATGGGCCCCTACTGGGGAGAAAGGTAGGATATAAGCGAAGCAACTAAATCAGGAGACATTTTAGTGCATCCTTCGCCATTCCTTTGGAATGGTCAGTCAGTGGGGATAAAGTAGCAGAAAGCTACTCAGGGGAAGCAATGAAGCAAAATGGTCGCTTTGGAGGGTGGACCTTATGGCATTGTTCACAGAATCAGAGAATCAGAGAACATTAGAGTTGGAAGGGACCTTGAAGGTCATCTAGTCCAACCCCCTGCACTCTGCAGGAGCACAGCTGAAAGAGAGCCCTACGACATACCCGGAAGATGGTCGTCCAGCCTCTGCTTGAAAACGTCCAGCGAAGGAGCATCCACCACCTCCTGAGGCAGACTGTTCCACTGCTCAACCACTCTTACAGTGAAGAAGTTTCTCCTGATATTTAGCCGGTAACGACTCCCTTGTCATTTCCACACATTAGACCTAGTCTTGGAATCCGGAGCAAGAGAGAAAAGATCTGCTCCATCTTCTACCTGACGACCCTTCAGATACTTGAAGACTGCGATCGTGTCCCCTCTAAGCCTTCTCTTTCCCAGGCTACACAAACCCAACTCTTTCAGCCTTTCCTCATAAGACTTGGATTCCAACCCTCTCGCCATCCTCGTTTCCCTCTTCTGGAAACGCTCGAGCTTGTCAGCATCCTTCCTAAAATGTGTACTAATATATAAATTATAATAATTGCTATTTTCATTTTAGATATTAGTACCTTTGTATTGGATTTACACATTATGGAATAAGAAGAAACACGATGTATGTATACAAGCTTTATACAAATATTTATTGCCCAGACCCCGCCTGTACAATGGTACACATTTTGTATATCATGTAGTATATTATGTTTGGTTTAGCACATCTTGATGTTTGGAAGAAGTTCTTCACGAAACGAGTGCCAAAACTCCGGAGACGTTCGTCCATCTTTCTGATACCTGTTGGGAATTAATATTTTTCAATTGGACTGTTTATTTTTGTATCGTTATCGTGAGATCATAGGCATTTTGTACATCACGACAGCGTCTATATTTTTGGTTTCCAGGGGAATCAGACATATTCATGGCAGATAGGTCCATCAGCAGATGCCAGTCGTTGACTAAAGGGAACCTCCATGTCAAGAGGCAGTGAACCTCTGAATACCACTGCCAGGAATAGGCTTGCTACCTCTGGGTGGGAAAGTAATTGGAGAATCAGGGGGTGGAGCCTAAGGAGGGCAGGATTTGGGGAGGGGAGGGACTTCAATGGGGTATAGTGCCATAGAGTCCACCTTACAACGGTGCCGTTTTCTCCAGGGGTCTGTCCTCTGTTGCCTGGAGATCAGTTGTAATCTCGGGAGAACTCCTCACTTCTACACTCGCAGCTGCTGGATGACCTTGGGCAAGCCATAGTTGTGTCAGCGCTGATCTTGAAAGAGCAATTCCCGAAAGAGTTCTCTCAGCCCCGCCTCCCTCACAGGGTGTCTGTTGTGGCGAGGGGAAGGGAAAGGAGTGTGTAAGCCACTCTGAGACGCCGAGTGAAGAGCGGGATACACATCCAATCCCCTCTTCCTCCTCCTCTTCTTTTTAGTTGACCTCCATGGCAACTGCTTGGCCACAGTGTGAAATAAGATGCTGGACTAGATGGACCACTGGTGTGATCCAGCACGGTGGGCTATAAAGATGGGTCTCCTTCCTTCCTTCCTTCCTTCCTTCCTTCCTTCCTTCCTTCCTTCCTTCCTATGAATTGGATCCTTCTGCATAATTTTGTTAATCTTTAGGGATAAACAATTAAGCTCACTGATGGGTAAAACTTGTATTAATTTACTTAAATTTATTGTTAATTAACCAACGTTTATTAAGCAAGAGTCATTTACTTAGCACTGTTCAAAATAAAACATGACCTTTCCTTGCCGGAGGGAACATCATCTAAAGACGATAAACAAACGCAAGGAAGAGGAGAAGAAAGTGCGTTACAGCAGACGTCGGCAGAATTCATATTGCCGGCCAAGTTGGAAAGGGATGAATAGACTTTGGAAAAGATTGCAGGGACTGGAATGTTGAGGAAATGGAGGGAGCACTCTAATGGGTGCCTACTGCACAGAAGGTGGTGGGATTTACTTCCAAGTAAACATGTCCAGGATCAGGCTGTGAGGCAGCAGGGACGGGGGAAAGACTGTGTACAATCTATCCGTCTAGTACACTTTTGTATACCCTTCTTCCAAGGATCTTCAGATAAGAACATAAGAGCCCTGCTGGATCAGACCAGTGGTCCATATAGTCCAGCATCCTGTCTCACACAGTGGCCAACCAGCTCCTCTGGACGGCCAGCAACGGGGCATAAAGGCCAAGGCCTTCATAAAAACATAAGAAGAGCCCAGCTGGATCAGACCAGTGGTCCATCTAGTCCAACATCCTGTCTCACGCAGTGGCCAACCAGTTCCTCTGGATGGCCAACAACAGGGCACAGAGAGGCCTTCCTAGGAACATAAGAAGAGCCCTGCTAGATCAGACCAGTGGTCCATCTAGTCCAAAATCCTGTCTCACGCAGTGGCCAACCAGTTCCTCTGGATGGCCAACAACAGGGCACAGAGAGGCCTTCATAAGAACATAAGAAGAGCCCAGCTGGATCAGACCAGTGATACATATAGTCCAACATCCTGTCTCACACAGTGGCCAACCAGTTCCGCTGGAGGCTTTCCCTTCCTCACACTGGATACAACACCACCCAATGAGAAAGAGACTTTGGGCAGCGTGTGATCTAAGAAGCATCAGCCTATACAGTTCTGGCAATAAGACAGTATGTCCAGACTCTACATTGCATTTTGTAAGAAGAATGTAACTGATTTTTAAATAGATGTTCGATCTTACAGAACCATTCATATCTTTCCTTGAAAACCCTACGGCTTTAGGAGGGGACTGGACAAACATATTGAGCAGAGGTCCATCAGTGGCTGTTTAGCCACAAAGTATAGATGGAATAGTCTACCTGGGGCAGTGATGACCTGCATTTTTAGTGCTTGGGGGGCAACAGTAGGAGGGCTTTTGGAGTTTTGGCCCCACTGCTGGACCTTCTGATGTCCCCTGGGTTTTGGCCATTGTGTGACACAGAGTGATGGACTGGATGGGCCGTTGGCCTGATCCAACATGGCTTCTCCTATGTTCTTATGTCTGGGGCAGTGATGCCCTGTATCCTTGGTGCTTGGGAGGCAACAGTGGGAGGGCTTCTGGAGTTCTGGCCCCACTGGTGGACCTCCCGATAGGACCTGGGTTTTGGCCACTGTGTGACACAGAGTGTTGGACTGGATGGGCCACTGGCCTGATCCAACATTGGCTTCTCTTAGGTTCTTATGTCTGGGGCAGTGATGCTCTGTACCCTTGGTACTTGGGGGGAGGCACAGTGGGAGGGCTTCTGGAGTTCTGGCCCCACTGGTGGACCTCCTGATGGGACCTGGGTATTGGCCAATGTGTGACACAGAGTGTTGGACTGGATGGGCTACTGGCCTGATCCAACATGGCTTCTCTTATATTCTTATGATTGTCATCAATCAGCTGTGACTTGAGAGCACTTTTCACCACCACCACCACCACCAAGCACATGGCCCTGACCTAGATGACCCTGGCTAGCCTGATCTTGTCTGATCTCGGAAGCTAAGCAGGGTCGGCCCTGGTTAGTGCTTGGATGGGAGACCACCAAGGAAGTCCAGGGCCTCTATGCAGACATGGGCAATGGCAAACCACCTCTGAACATCTCTTGCCTTGAAAACCCCATGGGGGGGGGGTTACCATAAATTAACCGCAACTTTACCGCT
>NW_015172064.1:125542-127810 GCF_001447785.1 Gekko japonicus | reverse complement strand
CTTCTTCTTCTTCTTCTTCTTCTTCTTCTTCTTCTTCTTCTCCTCCTCCTCCTCCTCCTCCTCCTCCTCCTCCTTCTCCTCTTCCTCCTCCTTCTTCTCCTTCTTCTTCTCCTTCTTCTTCTCCTTCTACTTCGCCTTCTTGTTCGCCTTCTTTGCCTTCTTCACCTTCTTCTTTATTTATGGTGAATAAAAGAGAACTTTGTGGATGTATCCAAAGTGTGGGAAGCTTAAACTCTTGGCCTGTTTCTCTGGGAAGTCTAACGAGCATTCATCTCCCCTGTAGACAGTTTCTTTCATCGGTGGTAAAACCTGACCTGGCTTGACCCGGCTAGACACATCTCACCAGCTCTTGGAAGCTAAACAGGGTTGGCCCTGATCAATATCTGGATGGGAGACCACCAAGGAATCCCAGGCTTCTTTCACACATATTGGATAATGCACTTTCAACTTACTTTAGCCATCATTTGCAAGTGTTCCCTGTTCCACACTGGAAAATCCAGTTGCAAAGGAGTGCCAAAGTGGATCATCCGACGTATGTGAAAGCAGCCCCAGGGTGCGGTCAGATGGCATCTGGGAGCAGGTTAAACTGCTCCAGCTCCATGCGGGTTTTTTTAAACCTGGAGAACCGCGATCACACTCAGCTCCTTGCTCCGGATCGCCGCGCAGCCACATCGCTCCTCGCCGTCCACATGCGTCGGTGTTGTTTTTCCCTCTCTCTTAGTTTGGGCATGCGCACAGGCAGCCATCTTTAGAACAGCGATTTCCTCTTCAACCTGACTGCTGCAACGCTTCCCTTTAAACTTTAAAGGAACACTTCCCTTTAAACGTTTACCACCAAAAATGGCCTCCCTGAGATCCCAAACTTGTCTAAAGGCTAAAACTAGGCACCATTTAAACATTGTTTTTAATAACCCTGTGGCGGACCTACGCCTATGCACACACCACCGATGCTTTTTTTTAAATGGCGGGTGAAAAACAGAAGCCTCGGGCAGCTTTCGAGCAGGGAGGGGGTTTAAACCGGAAGTGGCTCGACACCGGAGGAGCGATCACACAGGGGGGAAATGTGGCTGGAACCGGAGAATCAGGAAAACACCACTTGGGGACCCGGTACCAAAATACTCCGGGTTAAAGCAGTTTTGAGCTGGAAAGCGACGGCTGGGGACGGGAGGCAGATGTTGACCGTGTGATCGCACAGATAAAATCCATTTCTGAGGCGGGCCAAAATGGCCTGTCTGACCGCACCCATAATGTCACTACACAGAGTCAGGCAATGTCAGGCCACCTCTCAATGGCCCTTTCTGCTCTTTCCTTTTAATCCATGTTTATCACGGCGTCCTCCAAGCAATTCTGCATTAAAATCGTGTTCAACCTTCTTTTTATTCCATTCCTCCCACACACACACATATTCTTAGGCTTGCCAAGTCCCCCCGGGGGGCAGGGAAACCCCCGCCCTAGAGGCCCGTTCCCCGCCGCCGGCAGATCAGGCCCCAGGGGGAACCCCACCCCCAAAGTACGAGACGTGCACATCACCCGGAAGTGACGCGACCATGCCAGGCACGCTGGGGGCGGGGCCACGGTCATTCGAGGGAAAACTCTATGGTTGCCCGGCGTGGTTGCATCATTTCGGGAGCACACTCCGGGAGCAAAACGGGAGTCCCCCGCTCTAGATGAAGGTACGACTTGGCAACCCTACACATTCTGCATTACATTCCCTCCCTTCAGTGGTCGACCCGGTTTCAGCCCGCTGTTGCCCCGGGTTATTTGGATGCTGTTTTGCCGTGGACTTAAATCACCTCGACTGAAACCCTGAGAAAATCTGAAGTGGCAGGCAAATGCAGAAAGGACCAATGTCTCTTGCCTTGAAAACACTATGGGGAAACCCTATGGGGCCGCCATAAATTGTCTGTGACCCAACAACACCTCCCACCACCCGAAACTGACCTGAATTTGAGGGCCTACTACCCATTCCCCGCGTGTGGGGCGAGCCATTAATGTAGTAATGCTGCAAAGAAAAAGGAAAAGAAATGTGTCAAGGTTTAAAGAAAACAGATTTCTGATTAGGCATCAAAGGAAAAGGAAATCATCATTACTCGTTTATTTAGATAAGCTCCACTTTTGATTGAAGCCTACACCTCCGGAGAACGTTTAGCCCGTGGTGTTGAATACCTTGCCGGAGAGCTAATAATCAAAAAGCTACCAAAGTATATACAGTTCTTGAAGGGGAGGGGGGGAAAAACACGTTAACTTTGTTTATCCCCCGCATGTTCC
>NW_015172064.1:120114-124934 GCF_001447785.1 Gekko japonicus | reverse complement strand
AGCTAAGCAAGGCAACCAGTTCTCAAGCAGCTGTAGCCAGGACCTGCCTTGGACTATCTTTAAATGGGGATAGAAACTCCTTGGAGGAGGAGAATTTCCTCATGGAGGATACGTCAACCAGTGGCTTCTAGCCATGGCGACTAAAGGGAACCTCCACATTCAAAGACTAAAGGGAACCTCCACATACAAAGACAGGAATCCTCTGAAAAGCAGAGCCAGGAGGCAACATCAGGTGAAGGCCTCATCCTCTCTGCCGTGTGGTTGGCTCTCCAGAGGACTTGGTTGGCCACTGTGTGAGACAGGATGCTGGACTAGATGGACCACTGTTCTGATCCAGCAGGGCTCTTCTCAAGTTCTTATCAGGGGAAGGCCTTGTTGTTGGCCCTCCAGAGGATCTGGTTCGCCACCATGTGAGACAGGTTCATGGAGTAGATGGACCTTCACAGGTCTGATCCAGCAGGGTTCTTCTTAAGTTCTTATCAGGAGAAGGCCTCTGCCTCAATGCCCTGTTGTTGGCCTCCAGAGGACCTGGTTGGCCACTATGTGAGACAGGATCCTGAACTAGATGGACCACTGATATAACCCTGCTGGGCTCTTCTTACATTCTTATGTCCATGCCATAATTAATGCTCAGAGCACGAGAGGGAAACCCCAAGCACATCGCACAACAGGAAACACTATCCCTAGAACTGATGGAGATGAAGAACCAGGAACTGTGTCCCTCCAGAAACCCCCCAGTCCCTCTACGGGGCCCCAAGTGTAAAGAATGCAGCAGGCCTCAGCTGCTAGATGGACCACTGATATAACCCTGCTGGGCTCTTCTTACATTCTTATGTCCATGCCATAATTAATGCTCAGAGCACGAGAGGGAAACCCCAAGCACATCGCACAACAGGAAACACTATCCCTAGAACTGATGGAGCTGAAGAACCAGGAACTGTGTACCTCTAGAAACCCCCCAGTCCCTCTATGGGGCCCCAAATGTAAAGAATGTAGCAGGCCTCAGCAAAAACCTGGACCAGAAAGAGGAGGGCATACCTGAGAAAGCCAGGGGTATCTGTTGTTGTTGATCATACTCTGAGTCTTTGTATAATCAGCTCACATGAACACATAAAGCTACCTTATACTAAATCAGTCTCTTGGTCCATCAAAATCAGTGTTGTCTACTTTATTTTATTTATTTATCATTCGACTTTATATCCCGCTCGAATCCCTTGGCTAGAGGTCTCTAGACTTTCACATCACCACCTGCCTGGTCCTTTAACTGGAGATGCTGGAGATTGAACCCCAGACCTTCTGCATACCAAGCAGAGGATCTACCACTGAGCCACAGCCCCTCCCACAAAAAGTATAAATATCTGAAGCTTCCTTCCACTAAATCAGACCCTTGGTTCATCGTGGTCAGTCTTGTCTACTCAAACTGGCACTAGCTCTCCAGGATCTCAGGAAGAGGTCCTTCACATCACCGTCTGCCTGGTCCTTTCAACTGGAGATGCCGGGGATTGAACCTGGGACCTTCTGCATGCCACACAGATGCTCTACCACTGAGCCATGGCCCCTCCCACAAAAAGTATAAATATCTGAAGCTTCCTTCCACTAAATCAGACCCTTGGTCCATCAAAGTCAGTATTGTCTACTCAAGACTGGCAGCTGGTCTCCAGGGTCTCGGCCCTTTCACATCACCTACCAACCAATCTTTCTAACTGGAGATGCTGGGGAATGAACCTGGGACCTTCTGCATGCCACACAGATGCTCTACCACTGAGCCATGGCCCTGGGAGGTCCCTCTAAGTCAATCAACACTTCTGACCTTTGCTGGTTCAACATTCCACAAGGCCATCCTATGCTCCTCCTTGGGCACCTTAGTTACTGAGCAGGCTCTTCTTCTCCAGGTTGTTGACTGTCTTCACACTTGTGTCCTCATTTCTTAATTCCTGGAGGCAGCTCTTCCACCGATCCATCTTTGGCCACCAGCCTTTAATCTATGAACCCACTTGCCTAAGCAACAGAGCTGGCCAGTTGGAAAATGGAACCGTTGCAATCACTCGTTGACTTGCCTCCAGCTTCAGTTCAAAGCATTTCAATCCAGTTCCAACCTTTAAAGCCGTTTCTGGCCCAGGACTCGACATACTGGAAGAATAAACTGCTCCTGCATGAACCCGCATGCCAATTAAAGTCTGGCCAACAAAGGCTTTTGAGAATTCCAACTTTCCATCAAGACCAAATAAAATGTGCTGGGTCAAGAGTGTTTGCTACGGCAGCTCCACCTCTCTGGAATATCCTTCCAGAAATCAAATGAGTAGGTTCTTTAGTGGATTTTCACAGGCATGCTTCTTTTTTTTTCAAGATAAGCTTCTTAATTTGATTGTGTTTGAATTTCTGAACTTCTTCTTCTTCTTCCATTGATGCTTATACCCTCTAACAACTTTCTCCAGCATCATGAGCACACATAGGCTGTGGTCATACTGGTGGCTTGCCGCAATATGGTGCCACCCCTAACTGAACCGGTTTAAAATGTTGCGGGGCATATCAGCCACACAGCACACCCTGCTGTGGGTTACCCACGGAGACATCCCATGGTAAAGCATCCACATTATTGCAGCGCCTCAGCCATGGAGCGCAATGCAAATTTTTTTTCCAAAATCCATGCACACGCATAACGGTGCATGCACGCACACATGCGCTCATGCACAAACATGCACATGCGCAAGCATGCACATGCACACATGGACATTTTTTTAAAAAAAACATGCCTCCCTAGCAGCAGAACGGACCTGCAGGTTCAGACTGCCAGATCCGTTCTGTGCGCGCTCCCCTGAGCTCAAACATCCGCACATGCGCAATGACTGTGCGGGGAACCGAAAACACCACTTCTGATGTGGTGCCTTTTTAACCCAGCTCCAAGTCATCCTGTGACGGGATAGGTATGGCTGGGGAACGCCTGACAGATGTGGCTGTCCGACTGCGCCCGTTTGATCCGGAAGGGAGGAGTGGCTGTGTCGGGCCAAACTGCCCGTGTGACCACAGCCATAGTGCTTCCTGTCGTGAGAGTCTGTTCACCGCGTGAACAAGCCGAGGAACACCCAGCTGCCCTTCAGAGCGTCATCCCAAACAGAGCTGGTGGTGGTGGAAAGTGCCGTCAAGTCACAGCCAAATGATGGTGACCACTCATGGGGTGTTCAAGGCAGGAGACCTTCAGAGGTGGTTCACCATTGCCTTCTTCTGCACAGCGACCCTGGACTTCCTTGGTGGTCTCCCATCCAAGTACTAGCCAGCGCCGACCCTGCTTAGCTTCCGGGATCTGGAAAGATTAGGCTAGCCTGGGCCATCCAGGTCAGGGCGGAGGTGGTTTGCCATTGGTGGTTGACCCTTGCCTGCCTCTGCGTAGGTCCATCAGTCGCGTAGGTCCATCAGTGGCTATTAGCCACAAGGTATAGATAGGGGCTCGGGGGCAAGTGATGCTCTGTCTTCTTGGTGCTTGGGGGGGGGACAACAGTGGGAGGTCTTCTAGTGTCCTGGCCCCACTGGTGGACCTCCTGATGGCACCTGGTATTTTTGGCCACTGTGTGACACAGAGTGTTGGACTAAATGGGCCTTTGGCCTGATCCAACATTGGCGTCTCTTATGTTCTTATGTTCTCATGTTCTAACCCTGGAGTCCCTTGGTGGCCTCCCATCCAAGTACTAACCAGGGCTGACCCCAATTAGCTTCTGAGACCCCTGTGGCTGTGATGAGACCTGAGCTGGGGAAGTGTTCTCTCAAGGGGAGTTCTTGAAAGAGCTCTCTCAGCCCCACCTACCTCACAAGTTGTCTGTTGTGGGGTGGGGAGGGGAAGGGGAAGGAGATTGTAAGCCGCTCTGAGAATCCTTCAGGTAGTGAAGGGTGGGGTATAAATCCAATCTCCTCCTCCTCCTCTTTTTCTGCTCCTCCTTCTCTTCTCTTCTCCTCCTCCTCCTTCTCCTCCTCCTTCTCCTCCTCCTCCACCTCCTCTTTCTCCTCCTCCTCCTCCATTCCTATAACATGTGGAAAATTCCGACTTGTCAAGATGAGCACACACACCTCGGGAGACTAAATGAGCTTTGCACGCAACCCGTTAATCAAAATGCTGAATTTGTGACACTCTGTCCTAATGAAGTAGCGCATCATGCGAGGGGGGGGGGAAGCTTCACTCGGGTGGCTTACGGTTTTTGGCACTTTCATTTTCAGGTGTGCTACGGAGATGACAATGTGCCAGTCACCCAAGCTGTCTGATGGCGGATCAAAATCTGTTCCCGAGTAATTTACAGTCAGAGGAACACCTCCCGAGAAGTGATCGCTGAAGTCCTCTCAAAGGTTGACGTGCAACTCAACGCTCATTAGGGAACCTCTTATAATGAGCCTACCTGTGACGGAGAGCTCACAGGCAAACGTTCCATCAATCTCAGGCAAGAGGTGTTGTGAAGGTAAGTATTCCTGAATGGGCTCGAAGCACCTTCCGTGCAGTGCTCCCTCTAAGCTGAGTTCGTGTGAGCTAGCTCGCTGTTTTTTAGCCTTCGGCTCACACATTTTTGTCTTGGCTCGGGGAAGGAGGTCTCCAGAGCAAACTCATTTATGCAGAAGCCAAAGGGCTCACTCACAACTTTAATGCCAGGAGCTCACAAAGTAGATTTTTTTTTTTTTGCTCACAAGACTCCATAGCTTAGAGGGAAGCATTGCTTCCGTGGTAGAAAATGTGTGTTCTGGGTGAAACAGCTGCACTTCAGAAGCGGTTTCCCAAAAATAAATACAACAGGAGCCTGGGGGGGGGGGAGAATGTTCTTACTTTTTCAATCAGTCCATCT
>NW_015172064.1:112041-118803 GCF_001447785.1 Gekko japonicus | reverse complement strand
ATCTATCTATCTATCTATCTATCTATCTATCTATCTATCATCTATCTGATTTGATTTCTATCCCGCCCTTCCTGCAAGAGGGCTCAGGGTGGGCTAAAACAATAAAATCAAGATAATAGGCTGTGCCTTTAAGAAAGGGGGCAGAGCCCACTGAAGCCCCATCATAGCTACGGGCCTGGGTGAACCACTGCTCTAATCCAGCAGGGTACCTCTTACATTCCTGTGTTCTTATGCTGCCGTATCATGGGTGCCATGGCTGGATCTCCTGTAGTCCAATCCTAAGCATGCTTACTCAGAAGTAAGTGTTGGGGAAACTAGGAGTGCCAGAATCTTTTCATGGACACCCATCCCCGTTGTGTTCATTGGGGAGGGAGAGAAAGTGGCAAGGATCCCAATTGCATCAAGAAAGAGAGATGAAGAAGGAGAAGAGGAGGAGGAGGAGAGGGGGGAGGAGGAGATTGGATTTATACCCCGCCCTTCACTCGGCGTCTCAGAGGAGCTTACAAACTCCTTTCCCTCCCCCTCCCCACAACAGACACCCTGGGAGGTAGGTGGAGCCAAGAGAGCTCTTTCAACAACTGCCCTTGAGAGAACAGCTCTTGTCAGAACTATGGCTTGCCCAAGGTCATCCAGCAGCTGCAAGTGGAGGAGTGGGGAATCAAACCCGGTTCTCCCAGATTATAGTCTGCAGACTTAACCACTACACCAAACAGAAGAAGAGGAGGAGGAGGAGGAGATTGGATTTATACCCCGCCCTTCACTCGGAGTTTCAGAGCAGCTTACAAACTCCTTTCCCTTCCCCTCCCCACAACAGACACCCTGTGACGTAGGTGGGGCTGAGAGAGCTCTTTCAAGGACTGCTCGGGAGAGAACAGCTCTGACAGAACTATGGCTTGCCCAAGGTCATCCAGCAGCTGCAAGTGGAGGAGTGGGGAGTCAAACCCGCTTCTCCCAGATGAGAGTCCACGCTCTTAACCACTATACCAAACTGGCTCTCAGAGTGGCTTACAATCTTCCTTTCCCTTCCCTTCCCCACAACAGACACCCTGTGAGGTAGGTGGGGCTGAGAGAGCTCTTTCGAGAACTGCCCTTGAGAGAACAGCTCCGAGAGAACTTGTGACTGACCCAAGGTCACACCAGCAGCTGTGTGTGGAGGAGTGGGGAATCAAACCCGGTCCTCCCAGATTAGAGCCCACGCTCTTAACCACTATACCAGACTTGGGTCCTTTCCAGACTTGGATCTCATCCCTGGTTTTATCAGAGTTCAACTCGTGACACAGTGCCTTGCATTTATCCCTGCTTATATCGTTTATCTCGGGGCATGTGTGGGGCAGAAATGGGGTGACCTCAATGTAGTGTGCAAACAAAAAATACCCCGAGATAATTACAGGGGTGAACTGGAGTGCAGTGCAGAATGTAAGTTCGGGGACAGGGTTGAACCAGGATTTAAGGTCTAGTGTGGAAAGGACCTTAGTCTAATACAGAGAATTATCAGCATAAATAGGTTTCTGTTTGATTCCCCCACTTTTCAGGTTCCAGAGGTTCATCTAAAGTTGTGAGCTCCTATCGTAGAAATTCCTGGAGGTTTAGAAGAGGACCCCGGGCACAACAGAGTTTGGAGAACACAGTGCCTTGCATTTATCCCTGCTTATATCGTTTATCTCGGGACAAGTGTGGGGCAGAAATGGGGTGACCTCAATGTAGTGTGCAAACAAAAAATACCCCGAGATAATTACAGGGGTGAACTGGAGTGCAGTGCAGAATGTAAGTTCGGGGACAGGGTTGAACCAGGATTTAAGGTCTAGTGTGGAAAGGACCTTAGTCTAATACAGAGAATTATCAGCATAAATAGGTTTCTGTTTGATTCCCCCACTTTCCAGGTTCCAGAGGTTCATCTAGGGTTGTGAGCTCCTATCGTAGAAATCCCTGGAGGTTTAGAAGAGGACCCCAGGCACGACAGAGTTTGGGGAGGGATCATAAGAACATAAGAACATAAGAGACGCCAATGTTGGATCAGGCCAAAGGCCCATCCAGTCCAACACTCTGTCACACAGTGGCCAAAAATACCAGTGGCCAATAATGCCATAGAGTCCACCCTCCAAACCAGCCATTTCCTACAGGGGAATTGACCTCTGTCATCTGGATATCAGTTGCCATTCCAGGAGGTCTTCTGGAGTCCCTTCACTCTAGGGTCAGCATTTTTTTTGTTCAGCAGAGACATTTAACAGGCTAAGAAGATCAAAGTGGGAAGACTCATCGGCCCTTCGAGACTATCTCAGCCCTGCCATGTGAAACACAAGTTCCGTCTCCTGCACTCCGTGCATTAGTGTGTTTATACCACGTTATCCTTTCATCATGTTTGGCATTATGGTGCTCTTCACAGTTCAGCGCTCTGAGTGATGACACGCCGTGTGCGGGGGGGGGGGAACAAAAGCGGCTCGTTTCCTGTGTCGTCTGCCGAAATCTTTCCGGCAAACACTCTCACGAGCGCACATGTTCCCTAATTAAGTCCATCCAAGGGAAATAACAGGGACGCGCGAGCCCGTTAAATGTGGCTCTCTGGCAAGCGATTTGAAGACAGGCCTTCCTGAGAAATTAGAATTGCTTTGGCACCGAGACAGGACCCCACCCTACGCCCTTGTTTTCTTTCTCCTTCTCCCATGTTTGTCAACCGGGAGGCCTGTACACCAGTCCTGGTGCTGCCTTCGCTTATTTGCAAGCCGCACGACAAGATGGCCGCGGAAACGGCTTATCGGAGGTCATTACCCTATTGATTAAATAATGTGGCGGAAAGGGCAGGGGGGACGCGGCGCCGGGAGATTACCGCCTGACACTTCGCAAACGAGACGGCGGAAAGGCGAGTGGCTGCGAAGCCGTCAGGATCGGAGTGTAATTAGTAAGCAGGCAGGGATGGAGATAGAGGGTGAAGGAGGCCGCAATTACAGGGAATAACGGATTCCGCAGGCCTCCTCCTGATTTTGCTAATGAGAGCGCTAACGATAGGGTTGGATCCATGGTGCTAGGGTTGCCGGCTCCGGGTTGGGAAAAACCTGGAGATCTGCAGGGGCGGAGTCTGAGGAGGGTGGCGTTTGGGAAAGGGAGGGGCTTAATGGGGTATGACGCCATCGAGCCCACCCTCCAAAGCGGCCATTTTCTCCAGGGGAACTAGGGTTGCCAACATTGGGCTGGGGAATACCTGGAGATGTGGGGGGTGGAGTCTGAGGAGGGCGGGGTTTGGGGAGGGGAGGGGCTTCAATGGGGTATAATGCCATAGAGTCCACCTCCCAAAGTGGCAATTTTCTCAAGGGGAACTGATCTCTGTTGCCTGGAGATCTGTTGTCATGCCGGGAGATTGGCAGCCACCACCTGGAGATTGGCAAGTGGGACTCCCAGCTCTATGCTGGGAAATACCTGGAGATTTCTGGGGTTTTTTTTGGGGGGTGCAGCCTGGGTAGGGTGGGGGTTTGAGAGGGGAGCGACCTCAGCGGGGTCTGATGCCATACAGTCCACTCCCCAAAAGGGCCATTTTCCTCCAGGGTGAACTATTGTCCGGAGATCAGGCGCAGGGGTCATTTCCTGCAGGAGCGCACAGGAGCGGAACTCCGGCAGTAAAGAGCCCAGGGGGCGGGGACATGCAACAAGCCCCACCCCCTGCTCCCAGCAGCCCTCAGTCACAGCAAGAAGCAGCCAGGTAAGCTGCAGAGCCCCCCCCGGCCCCCCAGTCCAAAACAGTCCCGTGGCACCTTTAAGACCAAGTTTTATTCAGGTACAAGCTCTCCCTCCTCTGCAAGGACAGATCTGCACATTCCTCCCCCTCAAATAGCTAGCAATCCAAAACAGTCCAGTGGAGCCTGAGCGGTGGGTGTTGCCTTCTGACACAGTTCCGGTGATGTCAGGGGGTGTGGCACATGCAAACAAGTTATGCTAATGAGCTCCTGCACCTCTTTTTCTACGAAATGACCCCTCAGGCGTAATAGTGGGAGATCTCCAGGCCCCACCTGGAGGCTGGCAACCCCAACTATGGTTGGTTGTCATCCACATGCTGATGACACTCGGCTATAGGTATCCTTATCTGAATCTCCAGGGGATGCAGAAGAAGTCCCGGATAACTCTCTGGCTGCTGCACTAAATCGGCTGGGTGGACAAATTGAAACTGAACCCCGAAAAGGCGAAGGTAATGCTGGTTGGGAAGGCAGAGGGTCGCCAACTCTGGGATGAAAAACGCCTGGAGATTTGGGGGGAGGTGGAACCAGGGGGAGGGTGGGGCTTTTTGGAGGGGAATGACCTGAGCAGGGCCTAAGGCCATAGACTCCGCCCTCCGAAGCAGCCATTTCCCCCCCCCCCAGGGGGATTGATCTTGATTGGCTGGAGATCCACTGTAATAGCATCTCCTCTTGTTGGTGCGTTCCTGCAGTGTGGAATACGGTGATAGAACAGGCTGCACCGCTTTGGGATGCAGGTCCGATATTTTGGAATATTCCCCTATGTCAAAAATAGAAAACAGAAAAACAGCCGTGCAAACAGAGAGAGGGGGTTGACATTGGTGATTGGGGCCTATGATAATTGCACGTTTGGCCTACCTGTGATGGTGGTGGTGGTGGAAAGAAGGAAAGATTGGATTTATACCCCACCCTTCACTGCCCAAAGGAGTCTCAGAGCGGCTTACAATCTCCTCTCCCTTTTCCTCCCCACCACAGACACCCTGTGAGGTAGGTGGGGCTGAGAGAGCTCTGAGAGAACTGCTTTTGAGAGAACAAGTGATGGGGCAAGTGATCCACTGTATTCTTGGTGCTTGGGGTGGGGGGCAACAGTGGGAGGGCTCCTAGTGTCCTGGCCCCACTGGTGGACCTCCTGATGGCCCCTGGTGTTTTTGGCCACTGTGTGACACAGAGTGTTGGACTAGATGGGCCATTGGCCTGATCCAACACTGGCGTCTCTTATGTTCTTATATTCTAACAGCTCCGAGAGAACTTGTGACTGACCCAAGGCCACAGCAGCACCTGCATGTGGAGGAGCAGGGAACCAAACCCGGTTCTCCCAGATTAGAGTCTGCGCTCTGAACTACTACACCAAAAGATGTATGGGGGATACATATCAGTTAGAATAGCAAAGTTGCTTAGTCATGGAAGCGTGGTATTGCATGCAGTCAATAAACTTTTAAGAACCCTGAAGAATTTACATTTATTGAGGCAGATTCCGTTCACATTCATGTTGCAGTCAAAAGGGGAGAGAGAAGCTTAATCTAAAGAATACTATTCTCTGTCACAAGTGACCAACTAAGCAGGTAGCACATGTGTGCAGGTCAGAGGCCATGGCCTTGAGAGAACAGCTCTTGTCAGAACTACGGCTTGCCCAAGGTCATCCAGCCAGGTGCAACTGGAGGAGTGGGGAATCAAACCCGTTTCTCCCAGATTAGAGTCCGCACACTTAACCACTACACCAAACTAGCTCTCGAAGCCTGGACCTTCCTCATGCTTCTTCAGGAGAGCCAGTTTGGTGTAGTGGATAAGTGCATGGACTCTGATCTGGGAGAACTGGGTTTGATTCCCCACTGCTCCACAAGGAGACAGCTGGATGTTCTTGGGCAAGCCATAGTTCTCTCAGAGCTGTTCTCTCAAGGACAGTCCTCGAAAGAGCTCTCTCCGCCCCACCTACCTCACAGGGTGTCTGTTGTGGGGAGGGGAAGGGAAAGGAGTTTGTGAGCCGCTCTGAGACTCCTTTGGGTAGTGAAGGGCGGGGTATAAATCCAATCTCTTCTTCTTCTTCTACCTCACAGGGTGTCTGTTGTGGGGAGGGGAAGGGAAAGGAGTTCGTAAGCCGCTCTGAGACTCCTTTGGGTAGTGAAGGGCGGGGTATAAATCCAATCTCTTTTTCTTCATCATCCCAAGAGTTTTCAGATAGCTGAGTATCAGATTATTCATGGTTTTGACCACTGCTAATCCTTAGCATTGTGATAAAGTTGTGGCTCTTTATTTTCCCAGTCACTGCATCTCCTCTTATTGTTTGGTGCGTTCCTGCAGTGTGGAATAAGGTGATAGAACAGGCTGCACCACTTTGGGATGCAGGTCCGATATTTCGGAATATTCCCCTATGTCAAAAATAGAAAACAGAAAAACAGCCGTGCAAACAGAGAGAGGGGGTTGACATTTCCTCCCAACAGTGCTACTTTTTGATTTGTGTGCACTGCTTTCTAAAATGCAAAGCAACACCCAAAGCTGGAATCTACCACCTGCTCCTCAAAGTGGTACACTCCAGTTTGGTGTAGTGGTTAAGTGCCCGGACTCTGATCTGGGAGAACCAGGTTTGATTCCCCACTCTTCTACTTGCAGCTGCTGGATGACCTTGGGTAAGCCGTAGTTCTGATAACTTGAAAAAGAGCAGTTTCTGTCAGAGCTCTCTCAGCCCCACCTACCTCACAGGGTGTCCGTTGTGGGGAGGGGAAGGGAAAGGAGTTTGTAAGCCACTCTGAGACACCTTTGGGTAGTGAAGGGCAGGGTATAAATCCAATCTCTTCTACTTCTCTTCTTCCATCCTGCCACTTCAGTGTCCCACCACCTCGTGTGTAAACAAAGCCTAAACTCTTTGGGGCATCTTTTGGTGAATTCCACTAAAGAACTAGTAGGAGGTTAGAGTTTTAGAGATTGGATTTGAATCCCCATTCTGCCGAAGAAGAAGAAGAAGAAGAAGAAGAAGAAGAAGAAGAAGAAGAAGAAGAAGAAGAAGAAGAAGAAGAAGAAGAAGAAGAAGAAGAAGAGGAGGAGG
>NW_015172064.1:107234-111863 GCF_001447785.1 Gekko japonicus | reverse complement strand
CTTTCCCTTTCTCTCCCCACAAACTATGAGGTAGGTGGGGCTGAGAGAGCTCTGAGAGAACTGCTCTTGAGAGAACAGCTCTGAGAGAACTGAGACTGGCCCAAGGTCGCCCAGCTGGCTGCACGTGGAGGAGGAGTGGAGAATGAAACCCAGACTAGAATCTGCCGCTCTTAACCACTACACCAAACTGGCTCACACTGGGGGACCTTGTGCCAGATAGTCTCAGCCTGACCTCCAACACAGGGGTGTTGTGAGGATAAAATGGAGGAGAGGAGAAGGCTGTAAGCTGCTCTGGTTCCTCGTTGGGGAGAAACGTTGAGTATAAATGATGTGAATGAGCACAAATAATATGAATCCACTAATGCCACTTTTGACGAAACATGCATTAATAGACAGTCTTTGGTCCCTGCACGGCCAAAGTGCTGCTTTTTACGGCCGCACCAAAAGAGACACGCAGCGGCGGGATCACACAGATCCCCTGAGCCGGCTCCCCGGCACAATTAGACGCCGGGGAGGAAGCCACTGATGGGAGACCGAGGCAGCCGGCTGCGCATGTGTGCGCATGCGCAGTTCGGCCAGGAGCCTCAAATGCTCCTGACGACAGACGCGTCGGCGATCCCACGGCCGCGCTTGCTGCAGTGTTTCAGGTAAGTCCTTCTCTTTACTAGGTTCTTTTTTGCTCCGCATTACTGGGCTGTAGGGACGGATCGGGTATGGGTGCGCGCCACTTCCCAGATGTTGTGGTTTGATCACGCCCATTGGCTGCGCCCCCGATCCGTCCCTCTTCTGGCCCAAAACCTCCCGTGTGACCGGGGCCTTTGTTACTTGTGGGTTAGAAAGGCCTTGGAGTCAAGAATGTAGGTGTCATTGAGGGGGTCTAAAAAAAAATCTTATTTAGTGCCACTTTCCCCACGTCGTGCCATTTTCAAGTTTTTTCAAAGTGAGTGGAAAAAATCAATCGTACTTTGTTTCACTTGCAAGAACGGCTCTCCCGCCTTCTCCTTTCTTCTCTTTTCTTAAAAGAAAGGGGGGGGAGTCTAAAACATCCATTTCTGTGCCAGAAGCTGAGCAAAACTGCTGAGCTGGCCGAGGCTATAAATTGAACGGGTCCTTTTTCCCTCACTTCTGCCACTGAACTGGCACGCGTTGCTGGATCAAGTGCGACTATTAACGGGAAATCAGGAAAGTACATTATCACTCCGCCGCTGTCATTACCAGAGGGCTTTGCGGTGAACTATGGCGTTCGGGAAAAGCGGAGCCGCAAAGACGTGAGGAAAAATGGGATACTTAATGGAAGGTAATATATATAAATATATAAATAAGAACGGCTACCGACCAAAAACTGGGAGATGTATTAAGAGTTTCTGAAGGCACCTGGGACGCTGGCGGTTATTTTATAAAAGGATACAAATAGACATAGACAATCATCATTCTTCCGTGGAGAGTTTGGAAGCCAAGGAGAGTCAATTCTGACAAAAGGCCCTGTTGAATTGTTTCTGGGACCTGTCAAGGCAAGCTCCTGTCAGCCTTAAATCTAGCAAGAGGTTTTTGTGTGGAGGGAAAAAACCCCACAATGGGAGGGTTTTAGAGTGAACGTTTTCCTGGATTCAACTGGAACTTTAGGATGATGGAAATCCATCACTTCCCCAATAAATTGGAGGAAGAAGTATATATTTGGCATACACCTGATATGACTTTTCTCCCAGAGTCAGGAGGCAACATCAGGGGAAGGCCTCGGCCTTTCTGCCCTGTTGTTGGCCCTCCAGAGAAACTGGTTGGCCACTGTGTGAGACAGGATGCTGGACTAAATGGACCACTGGTCTGATCCAGCAGGGCTCTTCTCATGTTCTTATGAAGGCCTCAGCCTTTCTGCCCTGTTGTTGGCCCTCCAGAGAATCTGGTTGGCCACTGTGTGAGACAGGAGGCTGGACTAGATGGACCACTGGTCTGATCCAGCAGGGCTCTTTTTACATTTTTATGAAAGCCTTGGCCTCTCTGCCCTGTTGTTGGCCCTACTGTAACTATATGAACTTATGTTTGTATTTCTGTATAGTGGTGATGCTGTCTATGTGTGTCTGGGATGGAGAAGACACCGCGCCATTGCACCCACTTGGAGAGCTATGGAAAATCCCCAGCGAACCCCGGCATTCTTGGAATGGAAAGAGCAAGTGACCCTACTCCCTTAATCTGGTTTGGAGATCTAAAGACAATAGCGTTTATGGCTTTGGAGCAGGAACCAGATCTGCAAATCAAGAGGGTGTCCATGGGAACGGAAGATTCACACCTTGCCAAAAGGCACCTTTGATGTAGGAGTAGGATCTGCATATTGCCACCACCCCTTAGGAGAGCGTCATCCCCTTCGTCATCCCCTCGTCACCCCCTCTTCATCCAGTAGTGATAGTTTAGAGGACGGGTTTGATAGTTTATGGCTGGATAGCACATGCCCCAAAAAGAGTTTATTTAAGGAGAAACTCTCCTTTGTCTCTCTGGTTAACCCACCCTTCCCATAGCAGTGCACTAAGGTGCTATAAGTGACTCTACTACTTAAGTTCTCCGGGAGTCGCGACCCAGAGAGCTCACACGTGGTTTGGCTGGTCCTACCTGTGTGCCTTGGAGTTCACAAGCTGCTGCATTTCGGCTGCCCAGCGTTCCAAGGAGGAGAGTTCTTCCTCAGCTGGACCTCAGATGAGTATAGCCGTGCCCCATTGTGTCATCCCCATTTTGATGCTTTTGTTATTTTCTATGCTGTAATTGTTCTGATGTACTATTGTAACTAAGGAGCTTGTATAACTGTGTGTGTGATTCTGATTTTGTATGACTGCAGAAACCTTTAGTAAAGACAACATTTATTCTTAATCCTAGCGTGTTGTCTCACTTCCTGGAATATAGCGAGGGTTTCATTGGCCATCTGACCTCTGTATAGACTGGTATAGAACTTACGCACAGCCACAACCACCCAACTTCCTTGGTAGATAACTTGGATTGGGTCTCCAGGAATTTCCTGGAGAAGTTGGCATAACACTCCAGAGGAACTGGTTGCGTGAGACAGGATGCTGGATTAGATGGACCACTGGTCTGATCCAGCAGGGCTCTTCACTTCTCCAGTAATCCATCACTTCTCCAATAAATTGGAGGGATAAGCATACATTTGGCATACACCTGATATTACTATCCCAGAGTCATGAGGCAACGTCATGGGAAGGCCTCAGCCTCTCTACCCTGTTGTTGGACCTCCAGAGGAACTGGTTGGCCACTGTGTGAGGCAAGATGCTGGACTAGATGGACCACTGGTCTGATGCAGCAGGGCTCTTCTGATGTTCTTCTGAAGGCCTTGGCCTCTTTGCCCTGCTGTTGGCTAACCAGTTCCTCTGGATTGTGTGAGATGATACTGGGCTAGATGAACCACTGGTCTGGTCCAGCAAGGCTCTTCTTATGTTTTTATGAAGGCCTCAGCCTTGGCCCTCCAGAGGAACTGGTTGGCCACTGTGTGAGCCAGGATGCTGGACTAGATGGACCACTTGGTCTGATCCAGCAGGGCTCTTCTGATGTTCTTATGAAGGCCTCGGCCTCTCTGCCCTGTTGTTGGCCCTCCAGAGGAGCTGGTTGGCCACTGTGTGAGACAAGATGCTGGACTAGATGGACCACTGGTCTGATCCAGCAGGGCTCTTCTGATGTCCTTATGTAATTCCTTCCATGCTTGTATTGCTGCTCCCAAATGTTGGAGTAATGCAAACACAGGAAGCTGGCGTGTGTGTGTTCTTTTTGATAGGGTGGCCAACTTCTGCTGGGAAGTACCTGGGGATTCGGCAGTGACAGCTGGGGAGGTGGGGTTTTTGGAAGGAAGGAACATCAGTGAGATATGATGCCACAGACGTCAACTTCCCAAGAAGCCACAGTTCTCCAAGGGAACTGATCTCCATCATCTGGAGATCAGTCGTAATTCTGGGAGACCTCCAGGCCCCACCTGGAGGCTGGCAACCCTACGAAGTGACCTAGCTCAGAGGTCTCCAACCTTGTTGCAAGTGTGGGCCCTTTTGGAGTTTAGATAAAGAGTAGTAGGCACCAGCAAAAACGGCTGCCGTGGGAGTCATAACCAATTGCAAATAGTTGTAGCATTGCCGGGACTTACCAGGAGCAGCAGGGAGGCCCATCTGACATACACCAACGTGTCTACTTCATTGCCAGGACAAAAAAGAGAAAAGGGGAAAAAACTGAACCTAAAACCTAGAATTCAGAACCTAAAAAGGTTAGTCAAGAATAGAAGAGGGCCAACTCTAAAAATCAAATTATGAAGCATACAAAAATATACATGTATTTATTCAACACAAATTAAAATAACAAATAAGGGCCCATTCATGCCTCATATACAAATATAAAAACATACAAAGGCTAATGAAATAGACTCAACGCGTTTCGGCCTTTACAGGCCTTCCTCAGAGGTCTAATACAAATAGAACATATTGGCTGATATGTAAAAATATATACAATCATACATATACAAAATATGAAATAAAGACCAGAAAACAATTGGCAAAGAAAAGAAATACAAAAATACAAATGAAGCCTCCAGTGCAATCACATGTCCAGTAGTACTTCTCTCTGGTCAACTATACATTCTCCTGAAACTGT
>NW_015172064.1:104046-106073 GCF_001447785.1 Gekko japonicus | reverse complement strand
GTGATGTCAGGGGGCGTGGCCTTATGACACACTTCCGGTGATGTCAGGGGGTGTGGCATATGCTAATGAGTTATGCTAATGAGTTCCCCTAGCTCTTTTTTTATGAAACGACCCCTGGAGAGAGCTCTGAGTGAACTGTGAGTAACCCAAGGCCACCCAGCTGGCTTCACATGGAGGAGGAGTGGGGAATCAAACCCAGTCCTCCAGACCAGAGCCCACCACTCTTAACCACTACACCAAACTGGCTCACAAAAGACCCTGCTGGGTGAAGAAAATCTGCCCGTGCCTGAGGATAGAAATAGATTTTGAGGCAAGAGATCTTCAGAGGTGGTTTGCCATTGCCTGCTTCTGCGTGGCAACCCTGGACTTCCTTGGTGGTCTCCCATCTATGTACTAACTGGGGCTGACCCTGCTTAGGTTCCAAGACTGGGCTAGCCTGGGCCATCCAGATAGCAGCGATAGTCCATTATAAACCCTCTAATGGGTTGGAGCCAGACTAAATTGTCAGTTTCGGCAGATTCTCCCTTCCCATTGGAACCCCCCCCGCCCATGTTGTTCTCGGGGGTCCCATATTCTTCTCCCCTTCCCAGGTGATATTTCTTGGAGATCAGTGGGCTACAGTGGGAGGGGGGAGGCAAGAAAATCCCATTTGGTCATTGGGAAAATTTAGCCCGGATCCAACCCTATCTGCTCACTCTGGTCACCTTCAGAGGCCTTGCTTCGGTTGCCCCCGTCATCTGAAGCTAGACAGATGGGGGCCCAAGAAATGGCGTTCTTCAGGGGTCATTTCGTAGAAAAAGAGGTGCAGGAGCTCATTAGCATAACTCATTAGCATAACTCATTTGCATCTGCCACACCCCCTGACCTCACCGGAAGTGTGTCACAAGGCAACACCCACCGCTCAGGCTCCACTGGACTGTTTTGGATTGCTAGGTATTGTGTGGGGGGGGTGCAGATCTTTTCCTCGCAGAGGAGGGAGAGCTTGTACCTGAATAAAACTTGGTCTTAAAGGTGCCACTGGACTGTTTTGGGCTGGGGGGCTGCGGGGGCAGCTCTGCAACTTACCCGGCTGCTTCTTGCTCTGACTGAGGGCTGCTGGGAGCGGGGAGGTGGGGCTTATTGCATGTTCCCGCCCCCTGGGCTCTTTACTGCCGGAGCGCTGCTCCTGTGCGCTTCTGCAGGAAATGACCCCTGGCGTTCTTGGTCATGGCTCCAAAACTTGAGAACTCTCTCCCCTGGGAAATCCGTCTGTCTCCCTCTCTTGGTGTCTTTCACCAGCAGGTGAAGACATTGTAAGTTTCGTCCGATCCCCCCCCCCAAAAAAAAACAGTTGCTGCCCCTCCTTTTTTTTGTTTATGTGTTTTAATTGAATTATGTTATCATTTTAACGGTATTTCAATTACTCAAATGTTTAAATGTTTATCTGTGCCGGCCGGGGTCCGGCATACCTAAGTGACCGCCTTTCCCCACACGTTCCCCAGAGAGCACTGTGTTCAGGGACCCAAAATCGGTTGGCCCTCCCAGGCCCCAAAGATGCCAGACTGGCGATAACCAGGCCCAGGGCCTTCTCGGTGGTGGCTCCATACTGGTGGAACGGGCTCCCGGAAGAGATCAGAACCCTGCAGGACCTCTTACAGTTGCGCAGGGCCTGCAAAACGGAGCTCTTCCGCCAGGCCTTTGATTAGGAGCCGCGTGAAACATCTGAGAAGTGACCCTGTGCCCTGGCCTACAACTCACAGAAGGTGTCCCCCGCACATATGAACGGATCAACTGAGCTGGTGTAAGAATACCAGAATGATGGTCACCTAAGTAACACTGTTTAGTCGTGAAATTTCTGCTCTCGCACTTTACTTGAACCCTGTTCCAGCACTTTAGTGTAATTACTTTTAATTGTTGGGGTGTGTTATGAATTATTTTAATTGTACTTATATATGTATTTTTATGTAAGCCGCCCTAAACCTGCTTTGGGGAGGAGGGTGGGGTATAAATTGAATAAAATAAATTATATATGTATATGTATAATAATA
>NW_015172064.1:102829-103907 GCF_001447785.1 Gekko japonicus | reverse complement strand
GGAGGAGGAGGAGGAGGAGGAGGAAGAGATTGGATTTATACCCCGCCCTTCACTTGGAGTCTCAGAGCGACTTACAAACCCCTTTCCCTCCCCACAACAGACACCCTGTGAGGTGGGTGGGGCTGAGAGAACTCTGACAGAAACTGCTCTTTTTCAAGGACAGCTGTGCCAGAGCTTGTGACTGACCCAGGGTCACATCAGCAGGTGCGAGTGGAGGAGTGGGGGAATCAAACCTGGTTCTCCCAGATTAGAGCCCGCACACTTAACCACTACACCAAAAGAGAAGCAAGAAGCAGACCAAGAACTGCCCTTGAGAGAACAGCTCTGACAGAACTATGGCTTGCCCAAGGTCATCCAGCAGGTGCAAGTGGAGGAGTGGGGAATCAAACCCGGTCCTCCCAGATTAGAGACCGCGCACTTAACCACTACTCCAAACTGGCTCTCTTTTAAATAAAAAATAAACAAACCCAATCTCTATTCCTTATTTCTAATTTATTTTCTACCACTTTTCCATATTAAAAAAAAAACTGCGCTCAGGGTGGCTTTATGACCTTACCTTTTAAAATCCATTTCAAGCACACCCTGGCCCATTTGTTTTGGCTGCACCTTCACACTGGGCACTTCAACAGTCCCTCTGAAACAGATTTAACCATGCAGTCCTATGGAAAGCGAGTCCAGTCTAAACTCCTTCAAACCAGCAGCTTGGGACAGGAAGAACTCAACCAAGGATGGCACCGCAAGCCAAATCACCTTAGAGCCAGTTTGGTGTCGTGGTGAAGTGCGCGGACTCTAATCTGGGAGAACCGGGTTTGATTCTCCACGCCTCTACTTGCACCTGCTGATGTGACCTTGGGTCAGTCACAAGCTCTGGCACAGCTGTCCTTGGAAAAGAGCAGTTTCTGTCAGAGGTCTCTCAGCCCCACCTACCTCACAGGGTGTCTGTTGTGGGGAGGGGAAGGGAAAGGAGTTTGTCAGCCGCTCTGAGACACCTTTGGGTAGTGAAGGGCGGGGTATAAATCCAATCTCCTCCTCCTGCTGCTGCTGCTGCTGCTGCTCCTCCTCCTCCTCCTCCTCCTCC
>NW_015172064.1:73457-102804 GCF_001447785.1 Gekko japonicus | reverse complement strand
GCCCCTCATGGGGCTCGGCAGTGGAGCTGCAAGGCCGGCAGCGGCAGCCGGAACCGTTGGGGGCGGGGTGTGTGGCCTTATGACACACTTCCGGTGATGTCAGGGGTGTGGCCTTATGACATACTTCCGGTGATGTCAGGGGGTGTGGCATATGCTAATGAGTTATGCTAATGTGTTCCCCTAACTCTTTTTCTACGAAACGACCCCTGGAGAGAGCTCTGAGAGAACTGTGACTAACCCAAGGCCACCCAGCTGGCTTCACATGGAGGAGGAGTCGGGAATCAAACCCAGTCCTCCAGACCAGAGCCCACCGCTCTTAACCACCACTCTTCTTCTTCTTCTTCTTCTTCTTCTTCTTCTTCTTCTTCTTCTTCTTCTTTGCCTTCTGGGCCATTGTTTCTCTCTCCTCCCAGGCCACGCCCAGGGCAATCCTGCCAGGTTTTCCCCTGCAAAATCACTAGATGGTGCCCCATTTCTGTCTGTGCAAGAGGGCACCTGGTTTCCCCAAGAGAATGGCTGCGGTTCTTGACAATTGCCATACACTAACCTCCTAGCATGAAGGGGTCACGGAAGTTCAAGTCTAAGATGTGAACGAAACCCGGAGAAGATTGGCTTTCCGTCACCCCGCCCGTCTCTGTTTCCGATGCCTTCCGGCACCCTTTTCGTCACTCCTCTATCCGCCAGCGCCTTCGATACTGCAGAAGGGGGGGGGACCAAATTTTAATCTCATGCATTTTTAATTAGAGGCTTGCTGGGAAATCTGGTTGATATAGTTGACTCATTCATTTTGTTATTCCCCTGCGAGCGCGAGTGACCGGCGCGATCGGAAGGAATGGGTCCGATTCCGTTATTATCATCTTCAAATAAATGCTGCATAGTTGGCCTAGGATGGGAAATAATCTTTGGCCCACTCCTGTCAGCCTTTCACCACTTCTCTCATTATATATCCACTCATACTTTAAAGAAAACCTGATGCACGTAATTACAATGGAGGGAGGAATCCCTGGGTAGAAAGGGTATTGCAGAATGTCTCTTGGTCCTTTTTGTTCAGGAGGAGGAGGAGAAAGAGAGTTGGTTTTTATACCCCGCCCTTCACTACCCAAAGGAGTCTCAGAGCAGCTTACAATCTCCTCTCCCTTCCCCTCCCCACAACAGACACCCCTGTGAGCAGTGTTCCCTCTAAGCTGAGTTAGTGTGAGCTAGCTCACAGATTTTTAGCCTCCGGCTCACACATTTCTGTCTCTGCTCAGGAAGGGTGGCCCCAGAGCAAACTAATTTATGCAGTAGCCAAATCGCTCACTCACAACTTTAATGGCAGGAGCTCACAAAGTAGAGTTTTTGCTCACAGGACTCCATAGCTTAGAGGGAGCATTGCCTGTGAGGTAGGTGGGGCTGAGAGAGCTCTGAGAGAAAGAGGGTTTTAAAGATTGTCTTCTGGTCCCTTTTGTTCAGAAGACGAAGAAGAAGAAGAAGAAGAAGAAGAAGAAGAAGAAGAAGAAGAAGAAGAAGAAGTAGTAGTAGTAGTAGTAGTAGTAGTAGTAGTAGTAGTGCTGGTTTTTATTAGTAGTAGTAGTAGTAGTAGTAGTAGTAGTAGTAGTAGTAGTAGTAGAAGAAGAAGAAGAAGAAGTAGTAGTAGTAGTAGTAGTAGTAGTAGTAGTAGTAGTGCTGGTTTTTATACCCCACTTTTTTCTACCTTAAAGAGTCCCAGAAGGGCGTACAATCACGTTCCATTCCTCTCCCCACAAAAGCCACCTTGTGAGGCAGGTGGGGCTGAGACAGTTCTGAGAGAACTGTGATTGGCCCAAGGTCACCCTGCAGGCCTCATGTGCCTCAGAGCGGCTCACAATCACCTTTCCCTTCCTCTCTCCACAACAGGCACCTTGTGAAGTAGGTGGGGCTGAGAGAGTTCTGATAAGAGCTGTCCTTGAAAAAGAGCCGTTTCTGTCAGAGCTCTCTCAGCCCCACCTACCCCACAGGGTGTCTGTTGTAGGGAGGGGAAGGGAAAGGAGATTGTAAGCTGCTCTGAGACTGTCGGAGTTTTGCTAAAAACAGTCTCAACAACGTCACCTGCCCCCCCCTCGCTATGGCAGCATAGCTGATGGAGACTTCTTCGAGTAGTGAAAGGCACAGTATAAATCCAATCTCCTCCTCTTCTTCTTCACCCCTCTTTTTTCATCTTGCTCTGACGGAGACGTCTTCGAGTAGTGAAAGGCACAGTATAAATCCAATCTCCTCCTCCTCCTCCTCCTCCTCCTCCTCCTCCTCCTCTTCTTCTTCACCCCTCTTATTTCATCTTGCTTGAGTGTGATGGCAGGATCACTTTTCAGATTGTCCATGGCTTCCCTTTCTGTGCGGTTGAGAGTCCCTCTAAGCTGTGGAGTCTTGTGAGCAAGAATTCTTCTTTGTGAGCTCCTGGCATTAAAGTTGTGAGCGAGCGATTTGGCTGCTGCATCAATTAGTCTGCTCTGGAGCCCTCCTGCCTGAGCGAAGACAAAAATGTGTGAGCCGGAGGCTAAAAAACTGTGAGCTGGCTCACACTCACTCAGCTTAGAGGGAACACTGGTTGAGACTGTGTCATAACCCATGGAATTGTTTTGTTTCACTTTGCTACAAGAGGCAGACATGGCTGCTTTAAAAAAAAAAAGCCATGCCCATTCCTAACTTAACTAGCAGTGACCTCTCCGTCCACGCTGGATCTCTCAGCGAGAGACGCCAAAGGTGGGAAAGCCTATGGAATGGTTCTGATGTTGAAAAAGGTTCAGCTGCTCTGGCCATGTTTATAGCTGTGGGGGGACTGTGTAGGGGACGGGTCGTGTGTTTTCTGCATGAATTCATCCCTACAGACTGTTGGCGCTTGACGCAGAATGGTCGGAAGTGGACCTCCGCCTCGAGTTGTCTCTTTCCTTCTCGGCAGGAATATTTAGGAGTAGGTCAATGATCACCCTTGTCTGTCTGCCGTAACAGATTCCGCTTTGGGTTTGCCCCCTTGGGTCGTGTCATGAACATGTAGAAGAACGCAGGAAGGGAGAGGAGATCATTAATATGCCGTACGACACCCGGTGGTTTTTCTGTATCTACGGCACACTATGGCCAGCCAGCATTTCTGGAACGGATACCTATTTGGGGACGGGGGCAGGAGGTAGGGACGCCAACGTCCAGGCAGTAGAAGCCAAGAATGAGAGATCACGGGAGGAAGTGGAATTCCAAAAACAACATCCGTGGCAGAAACGACGAAGAGTCAATAAAGATAAGTTGCAAAAACGTTTACTGTAGTAATTTCTGCAGGAAATTATCTTCTATTATTGCTCACACGCTAACGAATACGGCGCAATGAAATCAATTTGTTTCACAATATTTGCTTTATCTGAGCGTGTAGCAATCCCAATTCTTATCAATTACTACTTATCAACTCTTGAAGGAAACTTTCGCTGTTGACTCTTGGGTTCTGTTATTAGTTCCTCTGGAGGTCCAACGATCAGGGCACAGAGGCCAAGGCCTTCTCTAATAAGAACATAAGAAGAGCTCTCCTGGGTCAGGCAGCTGGTCCATCTAGTCCAGCATCCTGTTTCACACAGTGGCTAACCAGTTCCTCTGGACAGCCAACAACAGGGCATAGAAGCCAAGGCCTTCTGTGATAAGAACATCAGAAGAACCCTGCTGGGTCACACCAGTGGTCCATCTAGTCCAGCATCCTGTTTCACACAGTGGCCAGCCAGTTCCTCTGGACAGCCAACAACAGGGCATAGAAGCCAAGGCTGTGATAAGAACCTCAGAAGAACCCTGCTGGACCAGGCCAGTGGTCCATCTAGTCCAGCATCCTGTCCCACACACTGGCCAACCAGTTCCTCTGGAGGTCCAACAAACAGGGCACAGAGGCTGATGCCGGTGAGGTCCACATTCACATTTTTGGTCACTGCTGTGAGAACTAGGTTCAGTCTCTCTCTCGGCCTAATCTACCTCACGGAGTGGTTCTGAGGGTCAAATGGATGTCCATATCTCCTCAGGCGGGATGCAACTGTAGCAAATAAAGTCATATTTCATGGAAATTTCCCTTAGTGCACAGCAAATAACGCATCTGTGGAACTAACTTTGGTTTACAGATGCTGTAGTTTCTTGAGCTGGTTTGGTGTAGTGGTTAAGTGTGCAGATGCTAATTTGGGAGAACCAGGTTTGATTCCCCACTCCTCCACTTGCACCTGCTGGATGACCTTGGGCAAGTCATACTTCTGGCACAGCTGTTCTTGAAAAAGAGCAGTTTCTGTCAGAGCTCTCTCAGCCCCACCCACCTCACAGGCAATGTTCCCTCTAAGCTGTGGAGTCTTGTGAGCAAAAATTCTACTTTGTGAGCTACTGGCATTAAAGTTGTGAGCAAGCAATTGGGCTACTGCATAACTGAGTTTGCTCTGGAGCCGTCCTTCCTGAGCTGAGGCAAAAATGTGTGAGCCAAAGGCTAACAAACTGTGAGCTAGTTCACATCAACTCAGCTTAGAGGGAACACTGATTCATGTGTCTTTTCACCAGATTCTGAGAACTTTCTAGTTTTCTGTGCTCTTCCAGAGGAAGGCTAAAAGTGAGTCACATTCTTCTTCTTCTTCTTCTTCTTCTTCTTCTTCTTCTTCTTCTTCTTCTTCTTCTTCTTCTTCTTCTTCTTCTTCTTCTTCTTCTTCTTCTTCTTCTTGTAAATCCTAAAGAAAGTTCAAAACCTTTTCACTTCATGAGACGAGGAATGGGAAAGTGACCAGAGAAGCTTTAATATGGAACCAAGAGAAACGACGTCTCTGCTCCCGCTATCCTGTCGCCTGCCGTGACATATGGCCGGTTGACTGCTCATTAATTCTATTTATATCAGTATGATAATACATCCCACTGAGTACACATGTGCTAAAATATTCATAAATTATGGTTAAGGCAAGCGGATATATATTAAATGCCAAAAGAAAGCCTGTTAGTTAAAGCCACACAAAAAAGCACAGGTCTTTCCCGCATGCGGTCCGGGACATTAGGCCCTGTCAAATCTATTTTTTCGAAGACAGCTTCTAGATGCAAAAGGGCCGGCAAAGCGTTCGCTCCCCCCCCCCAACTGACCTGCAACCGAAGCCTTTGATGAAAAGCAGCTCTAATTTAGTAGCTGCTGCGGGGATTAGAACTGATCCATCGTTAGAGGCAATTGAGGGTTTTTGTTTTTTTAAAGTCCTCATTGGTCTTCATGAAGTACCTAATGTAGACCTGAAGCAATGGTATTAGCTAAAACCCATTTCCCATGTCCTACCACACAAAAAAAGGAGATAACATTATATATAATGAGGTCATACTTCATGTGAGAAGGGGAGGTAGGTGTTAAGTCGCTCACTTAACAAAGTAGTCGGAGAGTGATTCAGCAAAGATTCAGCTTTATTCAGCGACTCGAACACAACTCCAACACGGATCAACATCTGATAGCCAGAACAGCTTTTGCATTAAAGCTGTTCCCTTTTTAAACTCTCCCGGCTCATGTAGCCACGCCTACTATACAATTATCAACCAATAAGGTTGTGTACATAAGGACCAATCACGGACGTTCCCGCTCAGGGACCTTGCTGATAGTGATTGGTTAGGTGCTTCCTGGGCTAGCAATGTGATTGGATGTATTTGGATCCTAGCCCAGGACAAAGCTTAACATGACATTTCAATTAGATGTTTTCATCACACATTATGCATTCAATGGCAGCTTATTGAATACATTACAGTGGGGTTCCCAGGTCTCCTCAGATGGGCCACCGATAGGGGAGGGGGGGTCTAGGGTTGCCAGATCCAGGTTGGGAAACTCCTGGAGGTTCAAGGATGGAGTCTGGGGAGGACAGGGGCCACAGTGGTGCAAAAAAAATCAAAGGCACAGATATAGAATGGGAGTGACTTGGCTTGACAGCAGCACATGTGAAAGGGATCTGGGTTTTCTGGTGGATCACAAGCTAAACAAGAGCCTGCAGTGCGATGTGGCTGTGAAGAAAGCTAATGCAGTCTTAGGATGCATGAACAGAAGCCTTGTGTCCAGATCACGGGAGGTGGTCGTTCCGCTCTATTCTGCTATGGTCAGGCCTCACCTGGAGTCCTGTGTCCAGTTGTGGGCACCACATTTTAGGAAGGATGTTGACAAGCTTGAGCGTGACCAGAAGAGGGCAACCAGGATGGTGAGAGGTTTGGAATCCAAGTCTTATGAGGAAAGGCTGAAAGAGTTGGGTCTGTTTAGCCTGGAAAAGAGAAGGCTTAGAGGGGACATGATTGCAGTCTTCAAGTATTTGAAGGGCTGTCATGGAGAAGATGGAGCAGATCTATTCTTTCTTGCTTCGGATCACAAGACTAGGGCTGCGGTCACACGGAGCATTTGCCACGCTGACGATACGGAACATAGGTGGATTTTCTGGGCGCGATCACACCGCGACATCTGGAAACTGTAGAGCTCCCGTGGCTAACCCGAGGCTTCCAGCCGAAGATGCGGAGTAAAAAACTAGTACCTCCGAGGTTCTAGTTTCCGGAAACCGCGGGGCAAGGGCGGGCGTCTGATCGCGTTTCCAGTGGACTTACGTGGCATCCGGCGCCCGCAAGTTGATCACAAGCCAAACATGAGCCTGCAGTGCGATGCTGCTGTGAAGAAAGCTAATGCCATCTTAGGATGCATGAACAGAAGCATTGTGTCCCGATCACGGGAGGTGGTCGTTCCGCTCTATTCTGCTATGGTCAGGCCTCACCTGTAGTACCGTGTCCAGTTTTGGGCACCACATTTTAGGAAGGATGTTGACAAGCTCAAGCGTGTCCAGAAGAGGGCAACCAGGATGGTGAGAGGGTTGGAATCCAAGTCTTATGAGGAAAGGCTGAAAGAGTTGGGTCTGTTTAGCCTGGGAAAGAGAAGGCTTAGAGGGGACATGACTTCCTAACTGTAAGAGTGGTTGAGCAGTGGAACAGACTGCCTCGGGAGGTGGTGGATGCTCCTTCGCTGGACGTTTTCAAGCGGAGGCTGGACGACCATCTTTCGGGTACGTTGTAGGTATGTAGGTCTATCTTTCAGCTATGCTCCTGCATTGTGCAGGGGGTTGGACTAGATGACCTGCAAGGTCTCTTCCAACTCTAACATTCTATGAGTCTATGATTCTATGAACAATGCCATAGGGTCCACCCTCCAAAGCGACCATTTTATCCAGTAGAACCGATCTCTGTAGTCTGGAGATGGGCTCTGCTCTGGTTAGACCTCACCTAGAGTATTGTGGTCAGTTTTGGGCACCACAATTTAAGAAGGATATGGGCAAGCTGGAACGTGTCCAGAGGAGGGCAACGAAGATGGTGAGGGGTCTGGAGACCTATGTGGAAAGGCTGAAGGAGCTGGTCGTGTTTAGCCTGGAGGGGAGACGACTGAGAGGTGATAGGATGACCATCTTCAAGTCCTTGAAGGGCTGTCATATAGAGGGTGAGGCAGAGTTGTTTTCTGTTGCCCCAGAAGGTCGGACCAGAAACAACGGGTTGAAATTAAATCAGAAGAGTTTTCGGCTAAACATTAGGAAGAACTTCCTGACCGTTAGAGCGGCTCCTCAGTGGAACAACATCAGGAAGAACTTCCTGACAATTAGAATGGTTCCTCAGTGGAACAGGCTTCCTCGGGAGGTGATGGGCTCTCCTCCTTTGGAGGTTTTCAAACAGAGGCTGGATGGCCATCTGACAGCAGTGCTGATTCTGTGAACTTGGGCTGATCCTGAGAAGGGAGGGCAGGAAGGGTTGCATCAGAGCTTAGTTCTTGTGGCCCTTTCGTACACGCCAGGGAAATACTGACCTCCACTTTGGGGTCAGGAAGAAATTTTTCTCCAGGCCAGGTTGGCCGGGGATCCTGCAGGTTTTTTGTCATCTTTTGGGCATGGAACGGGGGTCACTGGGGGAGGAGGGAGGTTTTTGTGAATTCCCTGCATTGTGAAGGGGGCTGGACTAGATGACCCTGGAGGTCCCTTCCAACTCTATGATTCTGTAATTCCAGGGGATCCCCAGGTCCCACCTGGAGTCTGGCATCCCTAGAGAAAATCCATATTTTAGAGTCAGTCACATGCCCCATTCTCTGTCTTATTTGGGGGAGATCCATTTAGATGTCCACCGTACGCTTGTCTTTTGTTAAGAACAGAAGATCCAGCCAGTCGGCCACCAAGTCCGGCTTCCTGTTTCACATTATGGCCCCGAAGGACCTGACTTCAATGTACTTAGAAAGACATAACTTTGCTTAGGATGGCACTGTAAAGGCAACTACCTGAAGCAGGTCTATCAGAATCCCGATCAGGTCGACTCTTTGGGGATTACTCCCAGGAAGGGGATCTTAAGATGACAGGGCCAGTGTCTTTGGCAAGTGTAAGCAGGGCTATTTCGGGGCAGGAACGCACCGGAACGGAGTTCCGGCTGGCTCCCGAGCTGGCCACGCCCAGCAGGAACTCATTAGCATAATAGGCCACACCCAACAGCAGGAACTCATTAGGATTGGCTACATGAGGGGTGTGTGGCCTAACATGCAAAGGAGTCCCTGCTACAAAAAAAGGCCCTGGGTTTTGACCACAAACAAGGTAAGCAGAATAAGAAGCAAAAGGTGGGTGTGGCTGGATGACCACGCTTCTGGCAACATGGGGGTGTGGCCTAATGGGCTAATGAGCTGTGCTGTCAGGGGTGTGGCCTAATATGCTAATGAGTGTCTGCTGTTGGGTGTGGCCTATTATGCTAATGAGTTCCTGCTGGGCTTTTTCTACAAAACGAGCCCTGGGTGTAAGTATGTCTGCTCAGATACTCCTCAGCTCCAGAGGATGTCCCTGCACCTTGGATCTCCTGGCATTAGGGGTGCCATCCACCACCACCCCCGGTGGGGCCAAGGGATCCCCCGATTTTGGGGGCCCCAATCTGCCAGTGGTCAGCTGGCTGGCTGGGAAAGCCCCACCCTTGAAGAGCAGCATCCTGTGAGGATGCCGCTGACACAATAATGTCACCAGTAGTGACATCATCACACTGGGGCCATCATATGGTGATGCTTTAGCATTCGGGGGGGGGGACTCTATGGTTACCATAGAGTTTCTGCCCTGAATGCTAGAGCACCGCCGTGTGATGTGTGTGCTACACGTGGCAGAAAAATCCAGATGAGGATCTGGGAGTCCCCGCCACAGGAAGAAGAAGGAGGAGGAGGAGGAGGAGGAGATTGGATTTATACCCCACCCTGCACACAGAATCTGAGAGCAGCTTACAAACTCCTTTCCTTTCCCTTCCCCTCCCCACAGCAGACACCCTGTGAGGTAGGTGGGGCTGAGAGAGCTCTGACAGAAACTGTCCTTGAGAAAACAGGAGGAGGAGGAAGAGGAGGAGGAGAAGGAAAGAAGGAAGAAGAAGAGGAGGAGGAGGGGAAGAAGAGGAGGAGGAGATTGGGTTTATAACCCACCCTTCACTCAGAGTCTCAGAGCGGCTTACAAACGCCTTTCCCCTCCCCTCCCCACGACAGATACCCTGTGAGGTAGGTGGGGCTGAGAGAGCTCTTTCGAGCACTACTCTTGAGAGAAAAGCTCTGAGAGAGCTTGTGACTGACCCAAGGTCTTCCAGCAGATGCAAGTGGAAGAGTAGGCAATCAAACCCGGCTCTCCCAGATTAGAGTCCGCGCGCTTAACCTCTACACCAAACTGGCTGTCCTACACCAGGGGTTGGGGACTAAATTGCCCCCCCCCCGGCTTCCTGGCGCCCTCTTGAAAAAAATCCTGGCTACAGGGCTGGCCAGTCTCAGTTCTCAGAACCCTCTCAGCCCCACCTGCCTCACACTGTGATTGCTGTGTGGACAGGAAGGGAAGGCCGCTTCGAGACATCTCAAGGCAGAGAAAAGTGAGGTATAAAACCTGCTCTTCCTTTGAGCAGCGTGACTCAATAGGAGGCAGGCTGCTATGTCACATTATAGTTGGTGGTCATGAAATACAGCCCATATTTCTAAAATCCTTTATAATTCCTGAGTTGTCCCCTCCGCAGAAAGCCATAGAGCCCAGTGCGTATGTGTTAAAAAAATCTTCCGGGCTAAGGTTATACCTCCTCTTTTAGAATCTATGTGTCGTCTTCCAGGGGAAACGTCCGTAAGGCTTTGAAGACGTCGCCGTCCGTGCCAGTCGGATGAGCTTTAAAGGATTCAAAGTTAAATACTGGTACGTTCAAGGCAGACCTCTCCCTTCATCTTTGAAATGTTTTTCAGTACGTAGGAAATCGTCAACAAAAAGATATAGCCTTTTAAATCAAAAGAGATATCGCCTTTTAAATCAAACAGCAGGGTCTGGCTGTACATTCACTTTAAAGTAATGGCAGGACGTTCGGAAATGTACCAGCGTTTCCCTGAACTGTTTCTGAGAACAGTTTCAAGGCAAACACTCGGAGCTTCAATTGCACGAAACTCGTTTCAACAATGACGGCAACAAAGCCGTCGACTCTTGAACTAGCATCCAACTGCAGTTCTGTACCATTCATTAATATTGGATGTTCACGCCACCCACTCCCAAACTAGGTTAATTTAGATGCTCGTTTCATTTGCAATTTTTTTTTTGTTCTTAAAAAAGAAAGGGCTTTCTTTTAGATCTCTTCCAACCTCATCGTCGAATAAGTCAACTTTATTGACACGAGTGATTTAAATGCCAAAAATTATTTATCTTTCTTTCTTTTCTTTTCTCTTTTTTAAAAAACGAGCTCTCATTAATCTTTTTGAAAGTTTCCTGTTCGCTTTCATGTCAAATCTGGCCTCCGTACAGCACTTCTGTACGAACCTTTCCATCGGAGAGTTGAACATATTGGAAGAACGAGAGCGCTTCCTCTTCGGGCCTGTCATTCTTTTCCCTGGGAAACGGCGAGCATATGGCGTCCGCCCTCGATGGATTTCCAGACAACAGGAGGGACCTGATTTCGATTCCTGCATCCTGTCACTGGCGAATCCCAGGATATTTTGCCTCTTGCAAGGCTAAAGATGTGCATCGCATTTGCCATAAGGACGGGGCTTAATGCAATGCCATTTGTACCGCAGGAGCCCTCAATCAGTTAATTAAACATGATATAAATCACCGCATGGATCTGTAAAGGAAGACAGATTGGTAACCAAGCCAAAGTAATGAGGGAAGTCTTCCGCCATTGTCTGAGAGCGGGAAGCATTGATAGAACTGGAGGGGAAACGAGATAGCTCGGGGCTTCTCGGGTAGGCTTAATCCCCCGTCTGCTTTCTGAAATCCGAAACCCGGAGCTGTCATCTTTAACCCCGAAAAAGTCTCCGCCATAGCTTTCTCGCTCTTTTACCCCATCATTTACGTCGGCGTTCCAAGCCCTTCAAAGAGATCAAAACCCTTTCCACAAAGCTCCGGGCTTTTTCAGGGCATCCCGGGGACTGGGATGTTCTAAATTAAAAAAAAGTGTTCTAAATATATATTTTTAATGGTCTAAATCAAAAATAAAGACTTGCGTCCTAAACTTGCTTAATTTTACTTAATTTTATGATGATGGTAGGTCGGCAATAATATAATCCGCACAGCAACGTATCGAAGCAAACATGTGCGTACAGTAAAGTCGTAACATTGTTGAAATCTAAATCCTGTCTCATGTGCTCTGTTAATACAAAAGATTTAAGCAGGTGCTTTGAGTCTTCTCGCAGATTCTGCTCTTCTGGATTTGAAGGAGAGGAATCATCCGGACTGCTTGTTCCTTACTTTGGTCACTTAAAAGGTCCTCAATTAATTACTCTCAGCATTCCACAACTGAGAAGGGTACATCTGTCCGCCCATGTCTGATTTTTGATATATTTATTTCCTTCACTATGTTTCCCCCCCAGAATTATACCCACACAAATGCTGACGCTTGTTTTTTTTCCAGTTTGGTCCTTGTGTCTATCAAAAACCTTTATTATGCTGTATGCTATGCACTGGCAACTTCCACTTCAATGTATCTGAAGAAGTGTGTTTGCACAGAAAAGCTTATACCTTGAATGAAACTTTGTTGGTTTAGAAGGTGCCACTGGACTTGAACTTTCAAGTTAAGAAGGGTACATCTGCCCTTCCATCTCCAGTCTGGGTATATTTATATCCTTCAATGTGTTTATTTGGTTAACCCCAAATAAATGGTGACCATCTAAACAAAGCCTGTTGTTCCCATTTGGTCCTTGCGTCGGCCGAACACCTTTATCATGCTGTATGCCAATTTGCTGGTCGCCCTCTACCTATATGTATGGACTGGCAACTTCCACTTCGATGTATCCGAAGAAGTGTGCCTGCACACAAAAGCTCATGCCTCGAATAAAACTTTGTTGGCCTTAAAGGTGCCGCTGGACTCGAACTTTGTTTTTGTCACTTAAATGTATGGCCTTGATTTAAAAAAATATATATATTTGTCCCTCCTATCCCTCCCCACGCTCAGAGTCCTTGTTAAACTACAGCAATTACGGAAACACGAGATATGCCCTCGGGAAAGATCAAAGCCGTCCTGAAGACAGCTCTGTCGGATTCCAGAGACCTCTTTGAAAAGTGCTCAGTTTACAAAGCATAGAGGTATTAGGCGACATATTGAAAAAAACGACCTGCATTCAAACAATGCCAGAGGCCTCTCAGTAATTCATAGGGAATCGACAGCAACCAGTTATTCATGAAATCCATTCACGTTCAGACTTAGAATATTTCCAAGGGAACAGTTCGAATGGGTAAAGATGTCCTGAGAGTACATTGCATTTTATGCCCAGGAACCTTCTGTGTTAATAGCTAGCATGGTTCTCGGTGTTTTAAAAGCACCTGCCAGTTTGGTGTAGTGGTTAAGAGCGTGAACTGTAATCTGGGAGAACCAGGTTTGATTCGTGACTCCTCCACATACAGCCAGCTGGGTGACCTCGGGTCAGTCACAAGTTCTCTCAGAGCTGTTCTCTCAAGGGCAGTTCTTGAAAGAGCTCTCTTAGCCCCACCTACCTCACAGGGTATCTGTTGTGGGGAGGGGAAGGGAAAGGAGACTGCAAGCGGCTCTGAGACCCCTTTGGGTAGAGAAGGGCCATGGGGTATAAATCCAATCTCATCCTCCTCATTCTCCTCTGAGACACCAAGTGAAGGGTGGGATATAAATCCAACTGTTCTTCTTCTTCTTCATCATCTCCTCCTCCTCCTCCAAACTATTTTACCCTGTTTATTTGAATGATCTTCAGCAGTGGCTGGTATAATGGAACCCATTTTCCAATATAACATAGGCACAGCTCAATAACTTCAGTGGAATCTTAGGGTTCTCTAGCAGGCAGAGATGGTTGAAACGTCTTGATTCATACCTGGGAAAGGCATACAGCTGTTTTTTTCTTTACAGTGGGCATCTTCTGCCACAGTTACTTCCTGTTTGGAGGTCTATGGACACTATTCATGTATGGAATCACAGAGGAGCCTACTGTTGGTTTTTGAACAAGTCCCTTTTGCAAATAATGCCTAACTGTTACAAGCAATCTGTTGGATACGTGTTTGTACGTTCTATTTGGGTCACAGCCACTAACCCATCCTTATACTTGAATGAATATACAATTTTGGTCATCTGTAGCTGTGAATTGTTGATGGTCCTCCTTTGGTGGGTGTTATTTGCGGCTAACCTCCAGGTGATCCAACACACAAGAATGGAAACACAGTGAATGCAGTTGTACAAACAAATAATCAGAATACTCTGTCACGCTGTACAAATCACACATGTGACAACTGTCTTCTTATACAGTTCTACTTACAACCGAAAAATTAATAGACATCACAAATAGTTTTGCCACCACGCATCAATGACAAGTGCACCAGGGGAATAGTGACCTGATAGTCCTTGAAGCTCAACATCAAAAAAATTAAGATCATGGCATCCGGCCCCATCACTCCTTGGCAAACAGAAGGGGAAGTCGTGGAAGTAGTGACAGACTTCACGTTCCTGGGATCCCAGATCACCGCAGACTGTGACAGCAGCCATGAAATTAAAAGACGCCTGCTCCTTGGGAGGAAAGCGATGGCGAACCTAAACAGCATGATAAAAAGTAGAGACATCACCCTGCCAACAAAAGTCCGCATGGTCAAAACAATGGTATTCCCAGTAGTCATGTATGGCTGCGAGAGTTGGACTATAAGGAAGGCCGAACGCCGAAGAATAGAGTCTTTTGAACTATGGTGCTGGAGAAGACTCTTGAGAGTCCCTTGGACTGCAAGAAGATCAAACCAGTCAATCCCAGAGGTCATTTCGGGGGGGATCGCGAGGGATCGCAGTTCCCCCGGATGTCAGGGGGTTTGGCCTTATGACACACTTCCGGTGATGTCAGGGGGTGTGGCATATGCTAATGAGTTATGCTAATGAGTTCCCCTAGCTCTTTTTCTACGAAACGACCTCTGGTCAATCCTAAAAGAAATCAACCCTAACTCTTCCCTGGAAGGCCAGATAATGAAACTGAAGCTCAAATACTTTGGCCACCCAATGAGAAGGGAGCCCTCGCTGGAGAAGAAGACCCTGATGCTGGGAAAGATTGAAGGTCAAAGAAGACGGGGACGGCAAAGGATGAGATGGTTAGACAGTGTCATAGATGCAACGAACATGAAATTGAGACAACTTCAGAGGACAGTGGAAGACCGGAAGGCCTGGCGGGATCTGGTCCATGGGGTCGCGAAGAGTCGGACTCAACTGTGCGACTGAACAACAAAAAGTCCTTGAAAGTGCAAGTCTCTCTTTAGACAGATGTGGTCACCGGCTCATCATACAGAGAAGAGTTTCCAGAAGAAAGAAAGCAGTAGACTGCATGAGCTCAAGACCAGCTGTAGTGTGAATCTCAAGTGTGATTCGTGCAGCGTGACATATTATTCTGTTTATTTGTCTGTATAATCTCCAGGTGATGGCAGGAGATCTCTCCCTGTTACAACTGATCTCCAGGCTGGAGGAAATGGCTGCTTTGGAGGGTGGACTCTATGGCATTAGACCCCATTTGGAGTAGTGGTTAAGTGCGCGGACTCTAATCTGGGAGAACCGGGTTTGATTCCCCACTCCTCCACTTGCACCTGCTGGATGACCTTGGGCAAGCCGTAGTTCTGATAAGAGCTGTTCTTGAAAAAGAGCCGTTTCTGTCAGAGCTCTCTCAGCCCCACCGACCCCACAGGGTGTCTGTTGTGGGGAGGGGGAGGGAAAGGAGTTTGTAAGCTGCTCTGAGACTTTAGGTAGTGAAGTAAAGGTAAAGGTTCCCTTGCTCGAAAGCCAGTCGAGTCCGACTCTAGGGTTGCGGTGCTCATCTCCGTTTCAAAGCCGAAGAGCCAGCGCTGTCCGAAGACATTTCTGTGGTCATGTGGCCGGAATGACTAAACACCAAGGCGCACGGAATGCTGTTACCTTCCCACCGAAGTGGTACCTATTTATCTACTTGCAATTTCTTGCTTTCGAACTGCTAGGTTGTCAGGAGCTGGAACTAGAGACGGGAGCTCACTCCGTCATGCGGCACACTCGGGTCTCAAACTGCTGAACTACCGACCTTCCACAGCCTGCAGTTCAGCGTCTTAACCACTTGATCCAATCGCCTCCTCCTCCTCTTCGAAGTCCCTCCCCTCTCCAAACCCCTCCCTCCACAGGCTCCACCCCCCAAATCTCCTGGTATTTCAACCTGAACCTGGCAACCCTACCTCCAGTATCTTTTCCCCCCAAAACACAACAATGCATCTAATCATCAGTTAAAACCAATGTGGCAATCACTGAAACACAGTCTGAGAAAGATACGAAAAAGCAGATTTGAAAGCAGTAGAGCGGCATCCCTCCGAGAGCCGTGTCGGAGCGAGTGGGGTTCGTTTTCCCCAAAAGAGGAACCGAGCAAGGTCTGGGACCCTTCGTTCATGAAGGGGTGTCTTCGTTTACGATGCCCGCTCTCGAGTTCGGTTTTCGGTAGTGGGACCGATCCTACCAATCGAGCTTTCTCATCTTGATAATGCCTTAAATATCTTTGACGTATCGGGAGGTCTTTTGGGAATATCGCAGAGCTCAAGGTCTTGGCTCCGGAGCGCTCCGACGCTCAATCTGCTCCCCTCGGCACTGCTACCATATGCGCTCGGAACATTAAGGCGGGTCCTTTCTTGGCCTTTCCCAGAAATGCATTACATAGATTTGATCAGTTCAGCGTGCAGCGTTCGGGGTCACGACTCTCCCCAAGATGAATCATTATGCCGGCTCGAGCTTCATCACTTGGACTGCTCATTATATTTAGCAGGCATTATGAGATGTCGCTTTTAACTTACAAGACTCTGGACTAAGCCCTGGTCACCTCGAGGACATGCTCTTCGGGAATGCGTGTGTGTGTGTCCCCTTCCTGAACCGTGCTGTCTTTGTAAGCATGCCAGAAACCACTGAGCGTTGCACCTTCGAGACTAAGCTTAGTTGCACCCTCTAAGTCCGTTGACCCCTCTAAGTCCGTTGCACCCTCTAAGTCCGTTGACTTAATCTGGGGATTATTAGGAAGGGTATTGTAAACAGATCAGCCAATATCATAATGCCCCTATATAAATCAATGGTGCGACCTCATCTGGAATACTGTGTGCAGTTCTGGTCACCACACCTTAAAAAGGATATTATAGCTTTGGGAAAAGTGCAGAAAAGGGCAACTCGAATGATAAAAGGGTTGGAACACTTTCCCTATGAGGAAAGGTTAAGGCGCTTAGGGCTCTTTAGCTTAGAGAAACGACGACTGAGGGGTGACATGATTGAGGTTTATAAGATTATGCATTGGAAAGAGCAGGCAGAGGAAGAGGTACTTTTCTCCCTTTCTCACAATACAAGAACTCGTGGGCACTCCATGAAACTGCTGAGCGGTCGGGTTAGAACGGGTAAAAGGAAGTACTTCTTCACCCAAAGAGTGATTAACACTTGGAATTCACTGCCACAGGAAGTGGTGGTGGCTACAAGCATGGACGGCTTCAAAAGGGAATTAGATAAGCATATGGAGCAGAGGTCCATCAGTGGCTATTCGCCACAAGGTATAGATAGGGGCTCTGGGGCAGGTGATGCTCTGTCTTCTTGGTGCTTGGGGGGGTCAACAGTGGGAGGCCTTCTAATTTCCTGGCCCCACTGGTGGACCTCCTGATGGCACCTGGTATTTCTGGCCACTGTGTGATACAGAGTGTTGGACTGGATGGGCCTTTGGCCTGATCCAATATTGGCATCTCTTATGTTCTTATGTTCTTATGTTCTCATGTTCTTATGACTTACATGGATTTAGAAGGGTATACGTATCTCCGCGTGTCCTGACCTGGACAGCGCTGGGTGGCCTGATCTCATCAGATCTTGGAAGCTAAGCAGGGTCGGCCCTGGTTAGAAATTGGATGGGAGACCGCCAAGGAAGTCCAGGGTTGTGACACAGAGGCAGAGGATGGCAAACCACCTCTGAACATCTGTAGACAGTGCCAGAACTTAACCCTTGAAAATATGAAGTAGGAATAGATGCAAGAGCCTCAGTGCAGAAATCCTCCTCCTCCTCCTCCTCAAGAGGGAATTGGATAAGCATATGGAGCAGAGGTCCATCAGTGACTATTAGCCACAAGGTATGGATAGGAACTCTCAGTCTGGGGCAGGGGATGCTCTGTATTCTTGGTGCTTGGGGGGGGGCAACAGTGGGAGGGCTTCTAGTGTCCTGGCCCCACTGCTGGACCTCCTGATGGCCCCTGGTATTGTTGGCCACTGTGTGACAGAGTGTTGGACTGGATGGGCCACTGGCCTGATCCAACATTGGCATCTCTTATGTCCTTATGTTAAGAGCAGAGGTCCATCAGTGGCTATTAGCCACAAGGTATAGATAGGGACTCTTGGTCTGGGGCTAGGGATGCTCTGTATTCTTGGTGCTTGGGGGGGGGCAACAGTGGGAGGGCTTCTAGTGTCCTGGCCCCACTGCTGGACCTCCTGATGGCCCCTGGTATTGTTGGCCACTGTGTGACAGAGTGTTGGACTGGATGGGCCATTGGCCTGATCCAACATGGGCTTCTCTTACGTTCTTATGTTAAGAGCAGAGGTCCATCAGTGACTATTAGCTACAAGGTATGGATAGGAACTTTCGGTCTGGGGCAAGGGATGCTCTGTATTCTTGGTGCTGGGGGAGTCAACAGTGGGAGAGCTTCTTGTATCCTGTCCCCATTGCTGGACCTCCTGAGGGCACCTGGTCTTTTTGGCCACTGTGTGACACAGAGTGTTGGACTGGATGGGCCATTGGCCTGGTCCAACATCGGCTTCTCTTGTGTTCTTAACACGGCGCCCCATCTTGATCTGTCTCCTTTTGCCCTGACCTGGATGGCCCAAGCGAGCCTGATCCCATCAGATCTCAGAAGCTAAGCAGGGTCAGTCCTGGTTAGTACTTGGATGGGAGGCCACCAAGGAAGCCCAGGGTTGCAACGCAGAGGTAGGCAAGGGCAAGCCACCTCTGAACGTCTCTTGCCTTGAAAACCCGATGGTGTCACTATAATTTGGCTGCGACGTGATGGCATGTTCTACCACTGCTTTCAAACTCTTTGTAGGGTTGTATTGAAGTGGCCACAGGAAGTAGTGGCGGCTACAAGCATGGACGGCTTCCAAAGGGAATTAGATAAGCATATGGAACAGAGGTCCATCAGTGGCTATTAGCCACAAGGTATAGATGGGGGCTCTGGGGCAAGTGATGCTCTGTCTTTTTGGTGCTTGGGGGGGGGTCAACAGTGGGAGGGCTTCTAATGTCCTTGGCCCCACTGGTGGACCTCCTGATGGCACCTGGTATTTTTGGCCACTATGTGACAGAGTATTGGACTGGACGGGCCATTGGCCTGATCCAACATTGGCGTCTCTTATGTCCTTATGTTAAGAGCAGAGGTCCATCAGTGGCTATGAGCCACAAGGTATAGATAGGAACTCTCAGTCTGGGGCAAGGGATGCTCTGTCTTCTTGGTGCTTGGGGGGGGGTCAACAGTGGGAGGGCTTCTAATGTCCTCACCCCACTGGTGGAACTCCTGATGGCACCTGGTATTTCTGGCCACTGTGTGACACAGAGTGTTGGACTGCATGGGCCTTTGGCCTGATCCAACATTGGCATCTCTTATGTTCTTATGTTCTTATTAAGTGTTCCAGCAGCACCTTTGTCTGGGATCAGTGTCCACACACCCCACCGTTACCAGCAGAGCAGCGGATCGGACGGTCACCAGAGGAGGAGGTGGGCAGCGAGGCTCCGGGGAGCAAGGGTGGTTGCCAATGCTGCCCAGGCATCCTGCACGCAGTGCAGGTGGGCGTGCCCCTCCTCCCCAAGCTGTGGCAGAGTGCAGAGAAAGCAGGCAGCGGCGGAAAGGAGGACACGGCAAACAGGTGCACCCGCGGCAGCCGGCGTGCCGGCAGAGAAGGGAGGCCGAAGACTGGGCCGGTGGCCCCTCCCCATACCGAGAGTAAGGCAAGAGGGTGGGGACGGAGAGAACGTCCCCCAATGGGCATGTCAAGTACACAAATTCTACTCAGGGCGGGGGCATTGGAGGGGGGGACTTAAGCCGCAGGACAGGGCAGGCCAGGGAGGAAGAGCATGGAGAGAGGAAACAAGGGGCTCATAACCAGTGCTCCCTCTAAGCCGTTGTCAGCTAAAGCTGCCATGAGTAGAGAGAGGCTTTCTAATTGCTGTGCATTCCTTCCCATGCATCTAATTGCTTACCAGCTGCAACGCTTATCTGTAAAGAGTTACTGGAGGAGTTGTGGTGTCTACCTTCCGTGGGATCGTCCAGGTTCCCAGCTTCGCAACCGTTAGAGAATCTTGCCATCGCCCGCGCGCGGGAGCCCATCCAATTGGGTATTGCTGGGGGGGGCGTATACGAATCCTCTATATCCTATTATGCGCATAGGTAGTCAGCCATTCCTAACAGTGCTCATGTTACTGCATCTATGGCTTTTCAATAAAAGTAAAACCTTCCTAGAAGCGTGTGCTTTATTGTTTTGCTGTGGATCCTGACAGCTGTGGAGTCTTGTGTGCGAAAATTCCGCTTTATGAGCTACTGGCGTGGAAGTTGTGACCGAGTGATTTGGCTACTGCATAAGTTAATTTGCTCTGGAGCCCTCCTTCCTGAGCGAAGGCAAAAAAGTGTGTCAGCCGGAGGCTTAAAAAAAAACAACCTGTGAGCTCGCTCCCACTAACTCAGCGTAGAAGGAACACTGCTCATAACCCCCCTCCCCCTGCACTGAGGCCAGAGCCAAGCCTGCTCGCTAAAAGTCATGCCCCTGGAGGGCCCAGAGTCCCCGCCAGGACCTGACATCACTTTATCGTATATGTCTTGCTAATAAAGATTCTGTTAGAACTGACGCGACGTTATGGAAGGCCAGAGACTGAAGCTGAAGCGCAAATACTTTGGCCACCGAACGAGGAGGGAGCACTCACTGGAGAAGACCCTGATGCTGGGAAAGACTGAAGGTCAAAGAAGATGGGGACGGCAAAGGATGAGATGGTTAGACAGTGTCATCGATGCAATGAACATGAAGTTGAGCAAACTGCTGGGTGCTGCTAATGGAACCAACACTGTAGAGACTGGAGAACATTGTAGATTTCACGTCACACACCATTCCAAGTCCTCTAATTTCTTTCTTAATGTTTTAGACCACGTTGAAGGCTGAAGGAGCTGGGTAGGTTTAGCCTGGAGAGGAGACGACGGAGAGGTGATATGAGAACCATCTTCAAGTACTTGAAAGACTGACATACAGAGGATAGTACAGAGTTCTTTTCTGTTGCCTGGCCATCTGACAGCAATGCTGGCCCTGTGAACTTGGGCAGATCACGAGAGGGAGGGCAGGAAGGGTTGCCTCAGTGCTTAGTTCTCGTAGCCCTTTCTTACATGGCCAGGGAAATGCTGATTGCCACTTTGGGGTCAGGAAGCAATCCTGGAGGGTTTTTTGGTCATCTTCAGGGCATGGAACAGCAATCACTGCGGGTGTGGAGGGGGAGGTATTTGTGAATTTCCTGCATTGTGTAGAGGGTTGGACTAGATGACCCCGGAGATCCCTTCCAACTCTTTGTTGTTGTTCAGTTGCACAGTCAAGTCCGATTCTTCGTGACCCCATGAACCAGATCACTCCAGGCCTTCCGGTCTTCCGCCGTCCTCTGAAGTTTGCTCAACTTCATGTTCGTTGCATCTATGTCTAACCCTCTCATCCTTTGCCGTCCCCGTCTTCTTTGACCTTCAGTCTTTCCCAGCATCAGGGTCTTCTCCAGTGAGGGCTCCCTCCTCGTTCGGTGGCCAAAGTATTTGAGCTTCAGTTTCATTATCTGGCCGTCCAGGGAGCAGTCAGGGTTGATTTCTTTTAGGATTGACTGATTCAATCTCCTTGCAGTCCAAGGGACTCTCAAGAGTCTTCTCCAGCACCATAGTTCAAAAAAATCTATTCTTCGGCGCTCGGCCTTCCTTATAGTCCAACTCTCGCAGCCATACATGACTACTTCCAACTCTATGATTCTATGATTCTACAATTCTACAATTCTACGTCCCACAAAACTGCACCATTGTTTTGTTCCCAATGAAGTCTGGCTCGTGTTGCTCGTTTATTTATTTATTCTTTTTTTTATTTATAACCCACCCTCCCCAAAGCGGGCTCAGGGAGGCTTGGCGCGCAGTCGAGAACGTGAGCCACGAGGACGTTTCCCCCAAAGATGCCCAGAACGCAAATTTAGCGAACCAGAACGAACGGAGCAAAACAGTCCATCTCGATTTCTTCCCCTAAAGCGGAGCCTATGTGGTCTTCTCAAGCATAAAGGAGAAAAATGCCCAGTGTACAAAACACAACCCTTCTGAAGGACAATTGAATAATTGTGCCTGTGGTCTTTGCAACCTCAAAGCTAGGAAAAATTAAGGGTACATTTGGGGGGGGGAGAGATCTATGTCAGGGTCATAACAATGACAGCCACTGCTGAATTTAGCAAAACAAAGAGAGTTCTGGCCTCAGCGTTGAGTAATGAAGGTGGTATTCATCTTAATAGTTGAGGGGGTGGGTTTCATTTTAACAGTTCTGTGTGGTCTTTCTTAAGAAAGGACATGGGCCCATGGCAAAAAAGCGAATAGTCCGTGGTTCAATGGTAGAGCATCCAGATCGCATGCAGGAGGTTCTATTGGGTGTTGTAAATAAGAAGCGGGAGACTGACCAGTTATGAAGGTGCACAGTTTATATAGTTATAAAGGTGAATATATACAGAGATATTTACAGGCTATTGAACAGCATGTCATGCCTTAGTCTATGAGAACTAAGTCCCCATCCAGTTTACTAAGCTGATAGCTTTATGCTAAACCTCAGCCAATCTCTAACAGGGTGATGTAATCACTAGCTCTAACAAGCCCTGAAAGAGCAACACCTGCTAGAAAACACCTGGCTGCAATTACATGATTACTAGCATGACAGCTAGGTCTGACAAACAGATCAAACTGATCTGTAGTAACTGCTTGCTACCTCTATCTCTCTGACATATAGCTCAATAGGTTCCAGGTTGACTCTCCTGTATATCCTTCTCAAAGGATTGAGTAGTAGATGAAGTGAAAGTCCTCTACCTGAAACTTTGAAGAGTGGCCAGGGTTGCCAGCTTCCAGGTGGTACCTGGAGACCTCCGGCTATTGCAATTGATCTCCAGATGACCAAGATCAATTCACCTGGAGAAAATGGAGGGTGCACTCATAGAATCATAGAATCATAGAGCTGGAAGGGACCTCCAGGGTCATCTAGTCCAACCCCCTGCACAATGCAGGGAATTCAAAAATACCTCTTCCTCCACACCCGCAGTAGCCACTGTTCCACACCCAGAAGATGACAAAAAACCTCCAGGATTGCTTCCTGACCCCAAAGTGGCAATCAGCAATTCCCTGGGCATGTAAGAAAGGGTCACAAGGACTAAGCACTGAGGCAACCCTTCCTCCCCTCCCGCTCAGGAACTGCCTAAGTTCACAGAACCCACATTGCTCTCAGATGGCCATCTAGCCTCTGCTTGAAAACACACCCCCAGTGACCCCTGTCCCATGCCCAGAAGATGACAAAAAAAACCCCCTCCAGGATCTCCAGCCAACGTGGCCTGGAGAAAAACGTCTTCCTGAACCCAAAGTGGCAATCAGCATTTCCCTGGGCATGTAAGGAAGGGCCACAAGAACTAAGCCCTGAGGCAGCCCTTCCTGCCCTCCCTTCTCATGATCTGCCTCAGTTCACAGAATCCGCATTGCTGTCCGATGGCCATCGAGCCTCTGTTTGAAAACCCCCAAAGAAGGAGAGCCCACCACCTCCCCAGGAAGCCTGTCCCACCGAGGAAGCGCTCTGTTTTCCCCTCAAATGGCTGTGCCCCGCCCCCAGCGTGCCCCGTGTCATGACGTCACTTCTCTGTGACGTGCACGTGGGGGTGGGGGTTCCCCCGGGGCCCGATTCCGCGGGGGCAGAAATCGGACCTCCAAAGCAGGGGGAAATCCGCCCCCCGGGGGGATTTGGCAGCCCTACCCCAAACCCACCCCTCCCCAGGCCTCACCCTCTAAATATCCAGATAGTTTCCAACCCAGAGGGGCCAACCCTATGAGTCACTGCCAGTGAGCAGAAGAATTGTGGATTGGTTCCTGGTTGAAGTTGTGGATTGGTGCCCGATTAGTAAGATGTTTCTGCGCTGTATGCAGGGCTCTTTTTATAGAAAAAGCCCAGCAGGAACTAATTAGCATAATAGGCCACACCCAACAGCAGAAACTCATTAGCATATTAGGCCACACCCCTGATAGTGCAGCTCATTAGCCTATTAGGCCATGCCCCCATGTTACTAGAAGTGTGCTCATTCAGCCACATCCACCTTTTGCTTCTTATTCTGTTGACCTTGTTTGTTGTCAAAACCCAGGGGGTTTTTTGTAGCAGGAACTCCTTTGCATGTTCGGCCACACACCCCTAATGTAGTCAATCCTAATGAGTTTCTGCTGTTGGGTGTGGCCTATTATGCTAATGAGCTCCTGCTGGGCGTGGCCAACTCAGGAGCCAGCGGGAACTCCGTTCATGTGCGTTCCTGCCCAAAATTAGCCCTGTATGGATTTTTTCAACACGAGAGGCTTTACCGACATCGGAAAGTTCTCAAACGACAGCGTTTGGGAAATGTTTGATTGGTGCCTAAGCTCAAAATCTTGAAATTTGCCACCTGGGATCTGTGTTTATCTGAGGAAACGAGCAACGTATCCGGAAACCTCGTCTTGGGATGAATTTCTTCACCGTCCGTATGGATTTCTAAATGGACTGTTTACATGCATTTCTAATGGATTCATAAGCGGACTTTTCGTATTCACTTTTTTGGGAAATTTGTTATATGGGATTTTATGGTCGGAATAGTTGTTGCGTTATTATACTTCATGGTTATATATTCAGCATAAAGATAAAAAAGCAAAAGAAAACCCCGCAATTACTCTTGATATATAGCTTTATTGTTAATTTCTTAGTCTCTCGTCCTACAGTAGTTTTGTTTCTGTCGGTAACCATATGGGGTTGCCATCAGGGGTCATTTTGTAGAAAAAGAGGTGCAGGATCGCATTAGCATAACTTATTTGCATATGCCACACCCCCTAACATCACCGGAAGTGTGTCAGAAGGCAACACCCACCGCTCAGGCTCCACTGGAGTCTGTTCTGGATTGCTAGCTATGGGGGGGGGGGGAACGGGAAGATCTGCCCTCACAGAGGAGGGAGAGCTTGTACCTGAATAAACCTTGGCCTTAAAGGTGCCACTGGACTGTTTTGGATTGCTGTCGGGGGAGGGGGGGTCTGCAACTTCGCTGTCTGCGTGTTGCTCTGACTGAGGGCTTCTGAGAGCAGGGGGCGGGGCTTGTTGCATGTGCCCGCCCCCTGGGCTCTTTACTGCCGGAGCTCCGCTCCTGCGCGCTCCTGCAGGAAATGACCCCTGGTTGCCATAAGTCAGCTGTTACCTGATGGCACTTTCCAACAGCAGTTAGCCCTGGCCGGGATGATCCAAGCTAGCCCAACCCCTCAGATCTCAGGAAATAAGCAGGGTCAGCTGAAAAGTACTGGGTTTGCCGCATGGAAGACTCGGACGACGACATGCGTTGCGCACGTTTATTGTACATAACACAAGACTAACTAAAAACAGCCCTGCAAGGCCAACTTTATACACACCCACCCAGCACAGCCCTAGTCCATTGGAGGGTTTGAATTTCCCACCAAAGTGGCTATTAGTTGGGGCTGGGGGGGAACTAGGATCATATGTTCCTATTCTCCAGGGGAGCCAAGCTCCTGTCTTTGCCGCGGACCCGTAGTGACGGTCCGCGTACGTAACACTCCTCCCCCCATAGTTCAGACCCTACCTATGTGACGTAGTCCCGAAGGGAACGCCTGGAGGCCGGCACTGGTTCACTAGCCACTGGTTCCGGTTGACTTGCTGTGCCCTGTGGTTGTGGCGTCGGCTGCTGTGCTGTTGTCTCGGTTCCTTCGGGTTCCTTCCGGAAGTGTTCCGCTCGGCGTGGCGTCCTCGCTGATCGGGGTGTTGGCTGGAACGCCAGGGTCCTGAATGGCTGTCTCCACTCCTGTCGTCCACTGGGTGGGGTCTCCGGCCTCTGGGAGCTGTCGCCTCCGTAGTTGGTCGATGTGTTTCTGCAGAAGCCAACCATCGTCTGTTGACACCTCGTAGGAGACTGGGCCCTTGACTTAGGTGACTCGGCCCGTGATCCAGGGAGGCCCGGTCCCATAGTTCCGGAGGAATACGGGGTTCCCTGGAAAGCTAGCTTCCCGCTGTTCGACCAGCCTCCTTGAGTCTGGTGCCCGATTGGGGTGTAGTCGATCCAACAGAGTGGCCGGGCCTTGGCCCATCAGTAGTTCCGTGGGGCTGTGTTTGGTGACGGGGTTGGGGGTTGTCCTCTGAGTCAAGAGGAAACGTGCTAAGCGGAACTCCCAGTCCCCATCTGAAATCTGGCTTAGGGCTTCCTTCGCTGTCCGCACCATTCTCTCTGCCTGGCCGTTGGTCGCGGGGTGGAATGGCGCTGACCGGATGTGCCGAATCAGATTCCTCTGGAGGAACTCTTGGAACTCTGCTGATGTGAAGGCTGCCCCGTTGTCGGAGATGATAGTGTCTGGCATGCCGTGTGTGGCAAAAATCTGGCGGAGTGATCGGATCACCGCCTTTGTCGACGTGGTGGACACGGGGCTGATCTCTAACCCTAATGATGTGGCCAACCAGTTCCTCTGAACAACAGTTCATAGAGGCCAAGGCCTTCCAGTGATGTTGCCTCCTGACTCTGGGATTCAGAGGAGGAGGAGGAAGAAAAAGAAATCAGAGTGGCTTACAATCTCCTTTACTTTCCACTTCCCACAACAGACAGGTAGGAGGGGCTGAGAGAGCACTTTTGAGGACTGCTCTTAAGAGTACAGCTCTGAAAGAACTTGTGAGTGACCCAATGTAACTCCAGCAGCCGCATGTAAAGAAGTGGGGAATCAAACCCAGTCCACGCTGCTAACCACTACATCAAGTTGCCTCTGAATGGGGAGGTTCCCCTCAGTCACCATGACTGGTAGCCATTGATAGACTTGTCCTCCATGAATCCATCGAATCCCCTTTTAAAGCTGTCCATTCCTGTGGCCACCACTACTTCCTCTGGCAGCAAAATCCACATTTTAATCATTTTCTGTGTAGAGTAGCATTTCCTTCTGTCCATCCTGAACCTACTGCCCATCAGCTTCATTGGATGCCCTTGAGGTCAAGTACTTTGGGAAAGGGAATAAATGGTTTCTGGGAAATGCTTCGCTCAGTTTTGGTCAATCAAATACAGTTTGGAAGTAACCGTTTCACATTAAGCTTCACGTGGCCATGTCTGTTGAGCTAGTATATGGCTGCACGTGTCCCGTTTTGATTCCCCCCCCCCTTTCTGGCTGTTTCTCAGCCCTCCAAAATACCTTCACTGGACTGGAATGTCGGATTGTAATCTTCCGTTCCTGATGAGAAATGACAAAACTTTTGCAAAAATGTGTACATGTAGTGTATATGCAGAGGTCATTTCGGGGGGGAACGCGGGGGATCGCAGTTCCCCCGGGTGAGGTACGGGGGGCGGGGCACATGATGAAGCCCCACCCCCTGCTTCCGGCCCTCATTCAGCCAGGAGGAGGCAGGAGAAGAGGGAGGGTAAGTTGCTTCCTCCCTGCCTCTCCCCAGCCCTGCCTGCCTGGGGCCAGGGAGGGCCTTCGCGGGGCTTCCTTGCACTCCCGCCGGCCTTGCAGGTCCACCGCCGGGCCCCTCATGGGGTTCGGCAGTGGAGCTGCAAGGCCGGCGGCGGCGGCCGGGACCGTTGGGGGTGGGGTGTGTAGCCTTATGACACACTTCCAGTGATGTCAGGGGGCGTGGCCTTATGACACACTTCCGGTGATGTCAGGGGGTGTGGCATATGCTAATGAGTTATGCTAATGAGCTCCCCTAGCTCTTTTTCTACGAAATGACCCCTGTGTATATGTTCATGTTTGTAATGGGTCGGAAAGCGTATTCCTTCTTACACTGAGCTGTGGCCCATCTATCCACAAATATGTGAGGGAATTTTGTCCCAATTCTCACTCTGGTCATAGTTTCAGACTCCTGCAGCAATCAGTTCCCAACAGCTTCCATTCAAACAAGTAAAGTTTATTGAGACATATGAGAGTATGCAGATATCTTAACCATCCTGTGTTAGACCTGGATGAAAGCGCACGAAGCAAGCAATTATACATTACTCAAAGAGACCCCCGATGGCCCAGGGCCAATGAGGGGGCAGGTAGAAGCCCGCCAAAGTAACGGGCCTCAGTTCCCAGGAGAAATACTACACCAGGCACTGAAGGTCAAGCAGAGATAATAAAAACAGTGAAGACACAGCAGAAATGAAACTTAACGTTCCACGGTAGCCATCCCACACCCATGGCAGCCAGGACTAGACAGAGGCCTAGCTGACAATAGGAATTTCATTCTGAGGAATCCCTAACCTCATAAGGAGTAGTTTTGTGATGTGGAATGGAGGGGGCATTGAGGAAGATCCCTTCAGCAAAATCCAGTCTTTTCAGGACTCTTAGAATCCAAGCATGCGTGCACACACAGAGAGAGACACTATTTATCTACTTGCAATTTCTTGCTTTCGAACTGCTAGGTTGGCAGGAGCTGGAACTAGAGACGGAAGCTCACTCCGTCATGCCTCAAAATGTCTGTGCTGTTGCAATCTTGAGTTTGCTGTTCAGGTGTGTATCTGTAAGCTGCAAACCTACGATGATGCAGCAGTGGCAGAGCTGGAAGAAGAAGCAGAAGACAGCCTGTTCCACTGCGGGCCTGATAGATTTCGCACTAGAGCTGCCTCGATATTGCGCCGCCGTTTGCCCCGATACTATTGGTCAATTTCACACCCGAAGCTGCCGGGCTGCATTTTGACTCGCGGCTTCGCCCGATTTCCCCCGCAGTTTCGTGATCCTGTTTTTTGAGGATCACGAAACTGCGGAGGAAATCGGGCGAAGCCGCGGGCTCTAATGCAGCCCCGCGGCTTTGGGTGTGAAATTGACCCATAGTATCGGGGCAAACGGCGGCACAACAGCGAGGCAGCTCTAGTGCGAAATCAGCCAGAGAGAACCCATGTTACTTTTAAATCCCCAATGACAAGATTATAGCATATGGCACCATATCTTTGGCAGAATATTCTGCAGCAATACTGGGTAAGAAATGGGTGTTGTGTTTCTTTGACAACACATTTATATGACTCCTCAAACACTGTGATTTTAACTATTCTGTTTATTACCAAATCTATAATTTTGTCATCTTCTTTCCACGGCACTGCATTCCGCTTATTTAAACCTCTATGCCACCATTATGTAGATGCCGAGTATTGTATCATCTGGTTGAAAAATCTTCAGATGCCTCTATTATTTTCTCCTTTGCTGTCGCTAAATTATTATCTTCCTTTCTAACTGGCGGTATCTACTCAGTCCCCACAGCAATTCAAAATCCCACCAGAACGTCTGTTCTTTTGTGCGCCTGTCTGCTATCGTAGCTATATAAAATTATATTTATTATTTTATTTATGGTTATTTAAAATATTTGTACCCTATTTTCTCTCAGCAAGCTTACGTTTTGCACACGCCACCCCACCCCATACACACACTTCCCAGACCTTTCTGCATTTTAAAACATCTAGCCCAGGGGTGTCAAACTCATTTTTTAGGAGGGCCAGAACTGACATAAATGAGACCTTGTTGGGCCCGGCCGTGTGTGTCATAAAATGTAATGCCAGGTAGCAGAGATATAAACTTTATAAAGGACACAAACACAAAGGTCTTTTTTTTTACTTAAAAACATGCTTAAAACAGAAGAAGAAGAGGAGGAGGAGATTGGATTTGTACCCTGCCCTTCACTACCCAGA
>NW_015172064.1:58533-73336 GCF_001447785.1 Gekko japonicus | reverse complement strand
ACCCTGCCCTTCACTACCCAGAGGTGTCTCAAAGCGGCTTACAAACTCCTTTCCCTTCCCCTCCCCACAACAGACACCCTGTGAGGTAGGTGGGGCTGAGAGAGCTCTTGACAGAAACTGCTCTTTTTCAAGGACAGCTCTTATCAGAACTACGGCTTGCCCAAGGTCATCCAGCCAGGTGCAAGTGGAGGAGTGGGGAATCAAACCCGGTTCTCCCAGATTAGAGTCCGCGCACTTAACCACGACACCAAACTGGCTCTCTTGCAATATTTTGTTTATTTAACAGTGTCTGATAACTGACACCTCTTCCTCTGAATTATTGCCTCAAAATGTCTGTGCTCTTGCAATCCTGAATATGCTGTTCAGGTGTGTATCTGTAAGCTGCAAACCTACGGTGATGCAGCAGTGGCAGAACAAGAACAAGAAGCAGAATACAGCCTGTTCCACTGCGGGCCTGATAGAAGCCATCCGGGGGCCTGAACTGGCCCCCGGGCAGCACATTTGACACCCCTGGTCTAGCCAATTTCAAAGTGGCCCCACTGTGTAGATATTTTATCTCCCAGCTGGGACCCCATTGGGAATTAGATGTATAATGAGGATAGTTTGGGAGCGGAGGCACAGGTTATTGTCCATCTTTCTACGTTATAAGATTAGCATCCTGGCTAAGTTAAGTCTTCTGTTCTTGTTAACCCCTATTGAAACATAAGTAGGACGGCAAGTCCCCTGCTGAAGGCAGGGAATCCCTCGCACCCAGGCCCTTTTGTGAGACAGCCAGTTTGGTGTAGTGGTAAAGAGTGTGGACTCTAATGAAGGAGAACCGGGTTTGATTCCCCACTCTTCAACATGCAGCTGTTGGTATGACTTTTGGTCACTCACAAGTTATTTCAGAGCTGTTCTCTCAGGAGCAGTTCTCGAAAGAGCTCTCTCAGCCCCACCAACCTCACAGGGTGTCTGTTGTAGGGAGAGGAAGGGAAAGGAGTGTGTAAGCCACTTTGAGACACCGAGTTAAGAGTGGGGTATAAATCCAGTCTGCTCCTCCTCCTCCTCTTCTGCCCTGCCCTGCCCCCACCAAACAGCTGGCTGGCAGGGACACTTACCAGGAGCAGGAGGGAGGCCCAGGCTAGATCACCAGCAACGTGGCAACATCATTTCCAGCCTGTCCTGGAAGTGATGTCATCACATCAGCGATGCTCCAGCAGTGCTCTAGCATTTGGGCAAAAACTCAGTGGTAGGAGCCATTTTTACCATAGAGTTTCTGCCCAAATACCAGAGTGTTGCCACGGTATCACACTGTGAAGTCATCACTTCTGGCACACAGTGGAAGTGATGTTGCCATGTCATTGGCGACGTAGTCTGGGCCTCCCTTCCACCCCCGGGAAGTTCCCCCACCCCCTGCCAGTTGCCAAGAGAGACCCAGGCCCCGTTCACACGAGGCGATTTGGCCCGGGAACGGGACAGTTTGGTGCCGGATCAAACCGGCGCGATCACACCACAACATCTGGGAAGCGTCTTGCTTCCGTGGCCGAACTGTCCCTTTCCCGGGAAAATGCGCCTCAAACTGAACCACCTACCTCGGTGGTTCAAATGGATGAGGCGCCTCTTCCCGGGCGTCTGATCGCCAGCGCGTCTTTGCACCGGCATCTTTTCTCCCCGGCGTTTGATCGCGCCGGGGAGAAAAGGCGGCTCGGCCGGGGGATCCGTGGGATCCCGCCGAGCCGTATCAACGTTGGCGCGGCTTTTAAAAGCCGCGCTTTAAAGGGCTTTTCCCCTGCCGTGTGGCAGGGGCCCCAGAAAGCCTAAACATGAGCCACTTTAAACACCATGTATAAGAATTGCCTCTGAGAGCCAATTTGGTGTAGTGGTTAAGTGTGCGGACTCTAATCTGGGAGAACCAGGTTGGATTCCCCACTCCTCCACTTGCAGCAGCTGGATGACCTTGGGCAAGCCATAGTTCTGTCAGAGCTCTTCTCTCAAGGACAGTTCTGGAAAGAGCTCTCTCAGCCCCGCCTACCTCACAGAGTGTCTGTTGTGGGGAGGGGAAGGGGTAGGAGTTTGTAAGCCGCTCTGAGACTCCTTTGGGTAGTGAAAGGCAGGGTATAAATCCAGTCTCTTCTCCTCTTCTTCTAGGTGGAAGGAATAGCATTCAAAAAGCATTTACAAAGTAGATGCTTTTTTTGAGAGCCAGCCAAAGTTTTTTGTGAAAATCTTTTTTTCAGCCCCCTTGCAATGTTTTTGGCCTCGAGTCGTGTGATATTTACAGAGCTGCTAATCTGTGCTTTTCAGGTCCCCTGAACAGAAAATTAATTCTGGAGGAGGACAGATTACAGATGATTCATTCGCCGTGTAGTTTCAGGATCATTTTTACCTTTTGCCGATTTATCTGTCACTGGGTCGTCTCTCAGTTTTCCACACAGCTTTGGGGGACGCTGGGGTGGGGGGGAAATGCTTACATAAATTGGAGATCGACTGATCGTAACCAGTGATTTCATGAGAGTAATGAGGTAATTTCTCTGTTCTCCCTGCGCTTCTTTTTAGTGTTTCCAAAGTAAACCTTGAGTTAACAATCTTTTCAGAGGAGTTATTGAATCGCCGTGGCACCCACAAGAGCAGATGGCGTGAATGGCTGAGGCATAGGAATATCTTATTCACAGCGAATGCAGGCATTTAAAGGGGGAGTAGCTTTGATGGCCGCCAGGCTTTCAAAAACACCAAATATTTCTAGCCGAGGGAACGGTTTCCAAAGAGGCCTGAGATTAGCTTTGCCAACTCTGGGTTGGTAAATTCCTGGAGATTTGGGGGTGGGCCCTGGAAAGGGCAGGGTTTGGGGGGGAGGGGCAGATGAGGCTCGAAACCACATTCAAATACCCCGGGGCCAATGCCGTACTGACTGCAGAATCACCCCTGGACGGCCATAAAAACGGCCAGCAATCTAGGCAGACGGCACCCTAAAACCGAGAGATCGAAGGAAGTGAAATTGACACGCAGTGTGGAGGCCAGTGTTCCCTCTAAACTGAGTGAGCGTGAGCGAGCTCACAGTTTTTTAGCCTCTGGCTGACCGATTTTGGTCTTAGCTCAGGAAGGGAGGGCTCCACTGATTGATGCAGCAGCCAAATCGCTCGCTCACAGCTTTAAGGACAGGAGCTTACAAGGTACGATCTTTGCTCACAGGACTCCATCTCCTCCTCCTCCTCTTCTTCTTCCCCTTCTTCCTCCTCCTCTTCTTCTTCTCCTCCTTCTCTTCTTCTTCTTCCTCCTCCCTCTTCTTCTTCTCCATCTTCTTCATCTTCCCTTCCTCCTCCTCTTCCTCCTCCTCCTTCTCTTCTTCTTCTTCTTCCTCCTCCTCCTCCTCCTTCTTCCTCTTCCTCTTCCTCCTCCCCCTCTTCCTCTTTTCCTCCTCCTCACTCTTTCTCTTCTTTTTCCTTGCCCCTCCTCCTCGTCCTCTCATCTGCCTGCCTGCCTGCCTGCCTGCCTGCCTGCCTGCCTGCCTGCCTATCTATCTATCTGTCTGTCTGTCTGTCTGTCTGTCTGTCTGTCTATCTATCTATCTATCTATCTATCTATCTATCTATCTATCTATCTATCTATCATCTATCTATCTATCTTCTCTCCCCCTCCCCCCCTCCCTCCCTCCCTCCCTACCATCTATCTCCCTACTCTCTGCCTGCCCGCCAATCTGTCTGAGGTCTACACAGGCCCCCTTTCGCTTCTCCCATTGGACACGTGCTCCTTGTCTTCGATGAGTTGTGCTGCGGTTCAACCCCATGATCTAACCTTCCTTTCCTTTTAATGCTGAATAGGGAAATAAATGAGAGGCTATTCTACGGCGCAGGGCTCTTCTAAGCAAACGTCATGCTGGGTTGAAGAGTTCTCACGGAGGTCCGACTCCCGTTCTGCTTCCTACCCGCCTCCCACCTCCTTGTCCCACCATCAGTTCACGGCTCCGCGCCTAGTGCCCCCCCCCACTGGGATACTGGAAATTAGTAACAGTTCATAAACTGGGGAGGGACAAAGGCTAAGTTTACTCCTGGTGAAGCGGAGCCCCCCCCCCCCCCTGGGCCAGCAGCTGCTCCGTCACAGCCTGCGACTTTCATCACTCCTGACACATCCTGATGTCTGTCCGCCACTCGGAAGGAGATGGAGAGCCTTTAAGTGACCCATATTCTGTCCCTCGCAGTGGGAGGGACGTTAGACGTCAGGGAAGCCGAAGGGAAGAAGGGAGAGACCCTGAACAAGAGAGCATCTTTGAGCTGCTCCAGGCTGGGAGAGGCAGGGTTTCCCCGGAACATAAATGACCAGGAGTGGGAAGAAGGGAACTCCAAAGACCAGCACCAGAAAGGACGCCGCCGACTACCGCCCGCAAGAACAAGACAACAACTGAAGATCCGCCGCAAAAAGGGTGCCTGGTAGGGTAGTCACCACCCCTGTATATCTGTGGCTCTAGGTTGGATTCTGTAAATGTGATTAGCACCCTCTGTAAGCCGCCCAGAGACCCTTAGGGGTTAGGGCGGGATAGCAAATCGAATAAATAAATAAATAAATAAATAAATAAATAATAGGAAGAGGCCCTGCGCTGGTAGAACAGTGGTGACCATCCAGGAGGTGAGCTGAACTCAGAAGAGGCAAACGGTGTTGGACGTGAAAGGTTCAGTCGTCAGTGCCCATTTTGAAACAATATGGCTGTGTGTAGAAAAAGCCCAGCGGGAACTCATTAGCATAATAGGCCACACCCAATGGCAGGAACTCATTAGCATGTTAGGCCACACCCCCACGCCTTCCCTTGGCTTGCCTGGGCGCCCCGTAGCTGCAAGCAAGCCAGCCAATGGACAGGCTGGGGAAGGCACGGGGAGGTATTTAAATGTCTCCCGGATCCTTCCAGGGCCCCCCTGGCCTGCCTGCCTCGGAGTCGCTGGGGCAGTCACTCTCCAGGCCTTCCCTTCGTAGCCAGGCACGCAGAGGTTTTAGCTGTAGTGGGCGTGGCCAACTCTGAGGCCAGCCGGAACTCCGTTCCTGTGCGTTCCTGCCCCAAAATAGCCCTGGCTGTGATCACACACACTCAATAACCCACTTTCAATCCACTTTCAGTGCACTTTTGTACTGGGTTTTGCCAGTCCACACAGTGAAGTCAAGTTGGAAAGTACATCGAAAGTGGGTTGAAAGTGGAGCATTGTGTGTGATTGCAGCCTATGTGCGTGTGTAATATGTCATCAAGCTGCGGCTGTCTTATGGCTTTCAAGGCAAGTGAGAAGCAGAGGCGGTTGGCCGTTGCCTTCCCCTGCAGAGCCTTCCTTGGTGGTCTCCCATCCAAGTACCGAATTAAAGGCAATCCCAACAAGGGGCTTTTGAGGCACATGAGAAGGAGAGGTGATTTGCATTTGCCTTCCCTTGCAAAGTCTTCCTTGGTAGTCTCCCGTCCAAGTACCGGTGTAATGGCAACACTGGCAAGGGGCTTTCAAGGCAAGTGAGAAGCAGAGGCGGTTGGCCATTGCCTTCCTCTGCAAAGTCTTCCTTGGTGGTCTTTCATCCATGACTTAATGGCAACTCCAGCAAGGGGCTTTCAAGGCAAGTGAGAAGCAGAGGTGGTTGGCCGTTGCCTTCCTCTGCAGAGCCTTCCTTGGTGGTCTCCCATCCAACACTTATGGTGACCCCAGCAAGGGACTTCCTAGGCAAGTGAGAAGGAGAGGTGGTTTGCCATCGCCTTCCTCTGCAGAGCCTTGCTTGGTGGTCTCCCATCCAAGTACCGACTTAATGCCAACCCATAGCAAGGGGCTTTCAAGGCAAGTGAGAAGCAGAGGTGGTTTGCCATTGCCTTCCTCTGCAGAGCCTTCCTTGGTGGTCTCCCATCCAAGTACTGACTTAATGGCAACTCCAGCAAGGGGCTTTCAAGGCAATTGAGAAGCAGAGTTGTTTGGCCATTGCCTTCCTCTGCAGAGCCTTCCTTGGTGGTCTCCCACCCAAGAACTGAATTAAAGGCAACCCCGACAAAGGGCTTTTGAGGCACATGAGAAGGAGAGGGGGTTTGCATTTGCCTTCCTTTACAGAGTCTTCCTTGGTAGTCTCCCGTCCAAGTACCGATGTAATAGCAACACCGGCAATGGACTCTCAAGACAAGTGAGAAGCAGGGGTGATTGGCCATTGGCTTTTTCTGCAGAGTCCACCAAGTACCGACTTAATAGTGAGCCCAGCAAGGAGATTTCAAGACAAGTAAGAAACAGAAGTGGTTGGCCATTGCTTTCCCTCTGCAGAGTCTTCCTTGGTGGTCTCCCATCCAGGTACCAACCAATGCTCCCTCTAAGCTCTGGAGTCCTGTGAGCAGAAATTCTACTTTGTAAGCTACTGGCATTAAAGTCGTGAGCGAGCCATTTGGTTGCTGCATCAATGAGTTTGCTTTGGAGCCCTCCTTCTGGAGCGAAGACAAAAATGTGTGAGCCAGAGGCTAAAAAACTGTGAGCTGGCTCACACTAGCTTCATAGAAAACAGCTGAGTCGTGGGGAGCAGAAAGCGGGGATTTAAACTTTAAATGGCTCACGGACCAATATGAACAGGGTTGGTTCTCGATCCTGTGTATCGGTTCATGGTTCGATTCATGCCCTTCTGTATTGCAGACAGCCTGCGAACCTAAAACAACTTCTTACTGACAATGATAAGCTATTTAACAGTAGCATGGACTGTGGTACCGAGGCCTGCAACAAATCAAGACGCCAACTTTGCTTTCATATAGATCCTAGCACCACCATCACTGGACCCAGCAATATCAACCATACCGTGTCAGGTTCATACCCCTCCTCATCCTCTAGTGTGATTTATGCCATCATGTGTCAGTAATGCCCTTCCACACTCTACACTGGACAAACAGGCCAGACCCTACGACAAAGGATAAATGGACAGAAGTCCAACATTAGTAACCAAAACATTCAAAAACCAGTGGGGGGACATTTTAACCTTCCAGGACATTCAGTTGCTGACCTAAAAGTAGCAGTCATCTTACAAAGGGAGATTAGAAAGAGAGACCTCTGAATTGCAATTGATAATGGAGCTCAAGACCACACATCCTCCTGGACTGAATCAAGACCTAGGTGCGCTTTAACTATGTACAACATCCTGCCAGAGAACTGAACACATCAATTACAAAGCTAAATCCAAATCATAAAGATTACTCATTTCAACAGATAAGTCTTCTGAAAAATAAAATAGTGGCTTGCTCAATTCAACAGGTAAGTCTTCTGGGGAAAAAATAGCGGCATCAAGGCCACCCGAGACGTCTATGTTCCACAAATAACAATTCACCAGCAAGCATATACAAATTTTCCAGGAGACGTGTGTAGCTTTTCCAGCAGACAAAACCAACAGTTAAGTCTTCTGAAAAAATGACAATTCACCAGCAAGCGTATACAGATCTTCCAGTAGACGTGTGCAATGCTCCCTCTAAGCCGAGGAGTCTTGTGAGCAAAAATTCTACTCTGTGAGCTACTGGCATTAAAGTTGTGAGCGAGCGATCGGGCTGCTGCATGAATTAGTTTGCTCTGGAGCCTTCCTGAGCTGGGACAAAAATGTGTGAACCGGAGGCTAAAAAACGGTGAGCTAGCTCACACTAACTCAGCTTAGAGGGAACCCTGGACCGTGTGTCTCTTTCCAGCAGATGAACATGTTTCCCAGGTTAAATCACGTTTCCAGTCCTCATCAGAGTCAAGAATAAGCACCTTCATATGGAGCTCACAAACTCATCGGAGTTCCCACCACTTTCTGTAATAGAGGAGCTGATGGCATCCCACTCAGAAGAAGGAAAGCTACACAGCCCACCGGAAGGTGCTGGAGAAGCGGTTGTGCCCTGCCCTGCTCTTTGCGAGAGGCTCTTGGTGTGAATTGGCTCCCCCATCCTCCCCATGGATAAGGCGGGAGTAGCTGGTTGCCTTTTGAGGGGCTGAGTCGGACTGTTTGGCCCCTTCTTCAAACCTGCCCCAAAGAGGGCCTTTTTCCGCCGGCTCCACATTGTCCTGGGAAGTGGTCGTCTCCTCCAAACAGGCCTCTAAGGAGAACTAGTTAGACCATCGAGCCAGTTTGGTGTTGTGGTTAAGTGTGCGGACTCTAATCTGGGAGAACCGGGTTTGATCCCCCACTCCTCCACTTGCAGCTGCTGGATGACCTTGGCCAAGCTGTAGTTCTGTCAGAGCTGTTTAGAGAGCTCTCTCAGCCCTACCTACCTCACAGGGTGTTTGTTGTGGGGAGGGGAAGGGAAAGGAGTTTGTAAGTTGCTCTGAGACACCTATGGGTAGTGAAGGGTGGGATATAAATCCAATCTCCTCCTCCTCCTCCTCCTCCTCCTCCTCTTCCTCTTCCTCTTCCTCTTCCTATTCTTATTCTTCCTCCTTTCCCCACAGCTAAATACTAACACTAACTGGAGAGCCAGTTTGTTGTAGTAGTTGAGTGCGCAGACTCTAATCTGGGAGAACCAGGTTTGATTCGCCACTCCTCCACTTGCACCTGGCTGGATGACCTTGGGCAAGCCGTAGCTCTGATAAGAGCTGTTCTTGAAAAATAGCCGTTTCTATCAAGAGCTCTCTCAGCCCCACCTACCTCACAGGGTGTTTGTTGTGGGGAGGGGAAGGGAAAGGAGTTTGTAAGCCGCTCTGAGACTCTGAGTGAAGGGTGGGGTATAAATCCAATCTCCTCCTCCTCCTCTTCTTCCTCCTTTTTTCCTGGTTAGTACTTGGATGGGAGACCATCAAAGAAGTCCAGGGTCGCTACACGGAAGCAGTCAGTGGGAAACCACCTCTGCCCGGACCTGCCTGGTCCAGACTAGCCCCATCTCATCAGATCTCGGAAGCTAAGCAGGGTCGGCCCTGGTTGGCACTTGGATGGGAGACCACCAAGGAAGTCCAGGGTTGCTTTGCAGAGTCAGGCAATGGCGAGCCACCTTCGGAATGCCTGTCGCCTCGAACACTCTACAGGAGACTCAGCTACAGTTTGACAACACTTTCTGCTACCATGGATACTCCACTGTAATTCCACCGTCTACTAGAGTGCGGAAAAGGATTGACGATCCACACCAGAAGGTTGTAGCATGGACCAAGCCTCGCCCCTGTGCTTTGATTCAGTCACTGCCTTTCAAAAGGGATTTGCTCTCCCGCACTCGTTCAGGAGCCAGGTAAGATAAGCACGCTTCATAATGTTGCTCTTGGAGATAATGAAGTAGCATTGCTCTCCATAGGCTGCGGTCACACGGAGCATTAGCCACGCTACAGAAACGGAAGATAGGCGGATTTTCCGGGCGCGATCAAACCGCAACATCTGGGAAGCGTAGAGCTCCCGTGGCGAACCCGAGGCTTCCAGCCGAAGATGCGCCGTAAAAAACTAGTACCTCCGAGGTACTAGTTTCCAGAAACCACAGGGCAAGGGCGGGCGTCTGATCATGTTTCCAGTGGTAGCTCATGGCATCCGGCGCCCGCCCATGTCCCGTTGCAAAAAGGGTTTTTTTTTCAAGTCTCCACGGGATGCACACAAGCACCCAACGGGACATGCGCACACTTCGGTTACAAAAAAACCCCACAACCCCCACTGCACCGCTTCTTTGCCGCGCCGCAGGATTGACGTATGATCGGCACCTCCCTCCGAACCACGGGACGTCGGTGAGACGTTTGATCCGGTGGCCGCACGGTAGTTCGCTCCGGGGCAAACAGCCACGCCTCCCCCCCCCACGATATCCAGCCCGTGTGACCGGGGCCACAGTTAATTTGAGACTGCTCAGTAGTTAAAATGACTAGATAGGGAGGGATCGCCTTCCACAGTTCATCCGATGAGAGAATTTTGTCAGGGGCAATTGGCCGAGTGAGACTGAATGGCCGTGTTCAGACTGGCAAGTTGAAGCGCTAGGGAGTCGTGGCAAAGAAGACCCGGAACAGACTGGGAATGGCTTGTTCGCGGTATTCCCGTTCACACTGCAGCGAATGAAGCGGGAGGATACCGTGGATTGCATATCAGGCGACGCACCCCTAATGTAGCCAATCCTCCAAGAGCTTACAGAGCTCTTCTTACAGGGGCTACTCTCAGCTCTTGGAGGATTGGCTACATTAGGGGTGTGTGGCCTAATATGCAAAGGAGTTCTTTCTACAAAAAGAGCCCTGGGAGACACACCCCTAATGTAGCCAATCCGCCAGGAGCTGACAGTAGCCCCTGTAAGAAGAGCTCTGTCAGCTCTTGGAGGACTGGCTACATTAGGGGTGTGTCGCCTGATATGCAAAGGAGTTCCTGCTACAAAAAGAGCCCCACACCCCTAATGTAGCCAATCCTCCAAGAGCTGACAGTAGCCCCAATAAGGGTGGGACGACAGTGTGAACGCTCCCTTGTGCTTCCTCCACGGTATCCTCCCGCTTCATTCGCTGCAGTGTGAACGGGAATACCGCGAACAAGCCATTCCCAGTCTGTTCCGGGTCTTCTTTGCCACGACTCCCTACAAGAAGAACCCTGGACTGTTTTTGCCCAAATACCAGAGCATCATCCGGAAGCCACTGCTATGATTACATCAGTTCCTGTGTGAGATTGGCTGCATGGCCTGGGCCTTTCTCTTTTTCCTGGTAACCCCACCCTCCCCAAGGCATTTTTTATGGCTAGGTACCTAGCTATACAGGCTGAAGAGTTGACAATATGTAGAAATTGTCATATTTTCCTGTCTTCAGAGGCGTCCACATGGCTTTCCCTCCGGGTCTGCACTGGTTGTTTCGGTTCAGATGTTAAGGAAGGTGATTGTTTTCACAACAGAGTCTTATTGTTTCATGTACTACCATCCGCCCCCCCCCCCTCATTTTCTAGAGGCATTTGGACAATATGGAGGGGGAAGGGGGGGGAGGGAAGAGAAGGAGAGGAAGGAACTCCAGGGAAGCAACTGATTAGATCCTGGCAAGGAGGATCCAACATCTGCTTTCAACAAAAAGACATCTGCATATTTCACATTTATTTTTCATAATTTACAGAAGCAACCTGCCAAAATTGAGCAAGGGAGAATCGGCGAGCGCGTAATTAGCCGAAGTTTGCTTGCTTTAGAAGTTATTAGCATAAAGCCCAGTAGCTCACCTGGGAGGAGATCAAGGCAAAGGAAATAACGACAGTTTGATTTTGCAAAAAATTCAATTTTCGGGGTGGCGTGCCAGACAGGAAAAAAAAAGATTCATCGTCGCCCTCCGTGTCAGGGGGAATAGGTGGATGGATAATGCCAATTAATGCCATGCAATGAACACTCCACTGTCCTCGTGGCAAGCACCGTACACCTGCCTCGCGGGCCCGGGCAGAATTCTTTATTAAGTAAGATCTGATTAAGCAGAAGGCGTCCTTTGCAGCGACGGAATGAGAAGGAGTCCGGCTTAGATGGAATCGCAGAAGTGATTGAATCAGATGGGTGTGTGACTGCTGCGCATGCAGATGGCTTAGGAGGGAACCAAAGGAGGATAGATATGTCTTTTTTCCTACCTCCACCCCCCAAAAAAACCCAAACCAATTATTATGATGCACAGCAAAATCATCATTGACCTAAAACTGATTGGCGAACGTGTGTTTAGAATGGTTGGTAAGAAATAAGTGCCAAAGGAAAGAAGAAGAAGGAGGAGAAGAAGAAGAAGGAGGAGGAGGAGGAGGAGGAGGAGGAGGAGCAGGAGCAAGAGGAGGAGGAGGAGATTTTTATACCCCGCTTTTCTCTACATTAAGCAGTCTGAAAACCAGGGCTTTTTTGGTAGAAAAAGCCCAGCAGGAACTCATTAACATAATAGGCCACACCCAACTGCAGAGACCTATTAGCATATTAGACCACACCCCTGACAGCACAACTCATGAACATATTAGGCCACACCCCACATGTTACCAGATGTGTGGTCATCCAGCCACACCCATCTTTTGCTTCTTATTCTGTTTACCTTGTTTGTTGTCCAAACCTAGGGCCTTTTTTGTAGCAGGGACTCCTTTGCATGTTAGGCCACACACCCCTACTGTAGCCAATCCTAATGAGTTCCTGCTGTTGGGTGTGGCCTATTATGCTAATGAGTTCCTGCTGGGCGTGGCCAACTTGGGAGCCAGCCGGAACTCCGTTCCTGTGCGTTCCTGCCCCCCAAAATAGCCCTGTTCTTCCTGCCCCAAAATAGCCCCGCTCAAAACAGCTTTCAATCTCCTTCCCTTCCTCTCCCCACTACAGGCACCTTGTGAGGGACGTGGGACTGAGAGAGTTCTGACAGAAACTGTGACTGGCCCAGGGTCCACCAGCAGGTTTCATGTGTCTCAAAGTGGCCTACGATTGCCTTCCCTTCCTATCTCCACAGCAGGCCTTTTGTAAAGTAGGTGGGACTCAGAGTGTTCTGAGAGTACCCACCCAAGGTCACCCAGGTCTTGTGTGTCTCAAAGTGGCCTACAGTTGCCCTTCCCTTCCTCTCCCCACAACAGGCACCTTGTGAGGTAGGTGGGGCTGAGAGAGCTCTGACAGAAGCGATGACGGGCTCAAGGTCACCGACGTGGGCTTCCGGTGGAGGAGTGGGGAACCAAATCCAGGTTGCAATGTTCGAGTCCACCTCTCTTAACCACTTCACCATGCTAGTACTCAGGGTAAAGATATGCAGAGGCGTCTGCGAACCACCAAACGGTCAAACCAGGTGTGTGTTACGTGTCCTTTCAAGTTGCTTCCGACTCAAATTCAAATTCAAATACCTTTTATTGGCATAGAATATTAAAACATTTCCCAATAATACAGTCCAAGAGAAATTATAAAATAGATAGTCGTGGGTATGTCAGGCCTAACTCAAGTTGTCACAAGTTAGATTTGACCATACAAAAGATGCCTGAATCATAAAATAAACTGGCATTCCAAACTTTTAAACTTAAGTTTTTAAACTTATAAATTAAGAATCATTAATATGATCAGGGTTACTCTTCCGTTTTATAAAACAATGGAGAAACTTAGCGGTCAGTTCAATGATCTCCAGATCTCGTGAAGCAAGGAGAAATTGTACCTTGATTCTATCTGATTGGCCTGCTACCATCCTAAGGGGGGCTTCTATACACTCCACTCGAATGTCATTTAACAATTTACAGTGTAAGAGTACGTGCTCAACAGTTTCTATTTCACTTCTGTTACAACCACAGAACCTGATTGAATAAGGAATTTGCTTATATCTCCCCTCAAGAATAGCAGAGGGGAGTACATTAAGACGGGCCAACAGATAAGCTCTACACATTTGCGGTGAAGTCAGACAGAAAAAGTAATATGGTAGAGTACCAGAAAGGGGATAAGCCCACCTTACTGAGGAGCACCTTCCGGAGGCAAGGGCTCTGAGCTCTTGCAACTCTATATCAATAAGTCTCTGTTTAAGGTTGCTTCCGACTCATGGTCACCCTGTGAACGAATGTCCTCCAAAGCAACTTATCATTAACATTCTTGCTCGGGTCTTGCAAACTGAGGGCTGTTGCTGCTGGATACTGTAACTCTGCATACTAGAGGATCAGGAAGAGAAAGTGAGGAATTTCACATTACCCTTTTTAACCCGTTTTGAAGCCATTTTTGATTTGTCATGGAGTAAACCGGTAGAGGGCTGCCATTTCACACATAGCTTTCCCCTTCCGGTAAAGAGCTGGATCTGAAGCGGTTTGCCATTTCAGACTGCACCGCTTTTTCCCCACCGTTTTTCGCCCGCGCGGGCGATCTCCGGCTTTTTTTTTTTAACGTTCGCTTTAGAGCGTTATAGCGCTATAGCACTATTACAAAACACTCCAGGCATTCCAATGGCGTTGATATACTGCTGTTCCGTTATAGCGCCATAGGACCTCTGTGGACCAGACCCTTTGAAGGGCAAGGGTGAAGGCAAAATAAAGGCCTGGATCTGCCAACGATTTCTGCAGACAGAAGAAGCTGGACTGCCCTCCACGGGGTGAGACTTTCCCGCCTCCCCCTTAATTCCTGGAATCCTAAATGAGGCTCAAAATTCTGTTCCTGCAGGAAAGGGGATCCGAGGGTATGTAAGGAAAGGAGGAACTGGTGAACATCCCCCCTTCCTTCCATAGAAATACTGGTAGGGTTGGGAAATACCTGGAGATTTGGGGGCGGAGCCTGAGGAGGGTGGGGCTTGAGGAGGGGAGGGACTTCCCAATGCCATAGCGTATAATGGCAACAAACAACACCCACCAAGGGAAGACCATCTACGATTCACAACTGTGTTCAAAATGATATATTACATTCATTGAAATGCAAAGAAGGGTTAGTGGTCACGACCCAATAGAGCATCTAGACGTTGATCCAACAGATTGCTCAGAACAATTAAACATAGTCTACAAAAAAAAGGAACATATAACCAACAGTAGGCTCTTCTGTAGTTCCATACATGGATAGTGTCCGTAGACCTCCAAACAGAAAGAAACTGCAGCAGAATAACAGCCGGACGCCTCTCCCAGGTATAAATCAAGCGTTTCAGTGCTCTTCAGCAACGGAACCCGATTTCCAAAATAACACATGCACAGCTCAAAAGCTTCAATGGAATCCTACCTATCCTAGAGTCCATACACTCTATTGGGTCGTGACCACTAACCCTTCTTTGTATTTCAATGAATGTAATCTATAGTTTTGGACATAGTTGTGAATTCTAGATGGTCTTCCCTTGGTGGGTGTTGTTTGTGACTATGCTTTTACACGAAGGGTCCCCTATTGTCTTTGGCATAGAGTATAATGAAGAAGAAGAAGAAGAAGAAGAAGAAGAAGAAGAAGAAGAAGAAGAAGAAGAAGAAGAAGAAGAAGAAGAAGAGGAGGAGGAGGAGGAGGAGGAGGAGGAGGAGGGGAGGAGAT
>NW_015172064.1:51690-58283 GCF_001447785.1 Gekko japonicus | reverse complement strand
CCCTCCCCACAACAGCCCCCCTGGGAGGTAAAAGAAGAAGAAGAGATTGGATTTATACCCTGCCCTTCACTACCCAAAGGTGTCTCAGAGCGGCTTACAAACTCCTTTCCCTTCCCCTCCCCACAACAGACACCCTGTGAGGTAAAAGAAGAAGAAGAGATTGGATTTATACACCACCCTTCACTACCCGAAGGAGTCTCAGAGCGGCTCACAAACTCCTTCCCCTTCCCCTCCCCACAACAGACACCCTGTGAGGTAGGTGGGGCTGAGAGAGCTCTTGACAGAAACTGCTCTTTTTTCAAGAACAGCTGTGCCAGAACTATGGCTTGCCCAAGGTTACATCAGCAGCTGCGAGTGGACGAGTGGGGGAATCAAACCCGGTTCTCCCAGATTAGAGTCCGCGCACTTAACCACCACACCAAACTAATGGGGCATAATGCCATAGAGTCCACCTTCCAAAGTGACCATTTTCTCCAGGGGAACTGACCGCTTTCTCCTGGAGGTCAGGTGTAATTCTCCAAGATCTCCAGCCACCACCTGGAGGTTGGGAACCCTAGCGAGCAAGCTGACTTCAACATACATCTTTCAGTGTGTGATAAACTGTTTTAAGGATGATACTTAGTAGTTTGTGTGATGCTACTTTCTAACATTTTTTTTCAAAAAAAAAATTACACGGAATATGTACCCCTTCGATTGCTTTTTAAAAATGCGCAGATCGCACAAAATTTGCCGGAGCAATTTTAGGTAGTTAACCTTTGACAAAGGTAATTGGAAGGTGCCTCTATGAATAAAAGATCAGTCACGGCGTTCCACGAATTACAACAGCCTGCCAGCAACTGAACCGAAGGACCCCACCTCTGGCATCTCCATTTTTATATTACTGGAACGTCCCAAAACATAGGCCGGAAAACCTCCTGGCCTCTGTTGCGGTTTTATACAGCCGTGCTGATGACAGAGCGCCACCGTCTCTCTTGAAGAGTTTCCATTTTTCCTCATTTGCTCAAACGGCGTCAACGTTTCATACTCAGGATTCATATATTCCGTGCCGTGGGCTCTTCCTCCTCCCGTGTTTCAAAAGGATTGCCTTAAACGATAACCATAAGTACAAATTATGATCCTGGAAATCTACTCCGCCGCCGAGTCCAATGTCAATAAACTGAAGCTTCAGATACACAAAAATATGGACATAGGCTTGCCAAGTCCCCCCGGGGGGCGGGGAAACCCCCGCCCCAGAGACCCGTTCCCCGCCGCCGGCAAATCGGGCCCTGGGGGAACCCCACCCCCAAAGTACGTGACGTGCACGTCACCCGGAAGTGACGCGACCACGCCGGGCACGCTGGGGGTGGGGCCACGGTCATCCGAGGGAAAACTCGTCACTTCTGGGTGATGGTGTTGCGGTGCGCGCGCACTCCAGGAACAAGCCGGGAGCCCCCCGCTCCAGCAGCAGGTAAGACTTAGCAACCCTATATGGGCAAAAGGTGCTCCAAAGGTGGTCTCACCAGCTCCATGTTGGGAAATACCTGGAGATTTTGGGGGTGGACCCTAAGGTGGGTGTCTGCTAAGCTCTGCCATAGCTGCCATGAGTATGGGGGGTGCAGTTGGCCTGCTCATGTAATGGAATCTTAGCTTTCGTTTCTTCAATGCTCTTTTTATCCATGTAGCCTAAGCTCTGTTTCAGCTTTCCCCTGAGAATGTGGACCCGTTGGGTTAGGCGGGCTTTTGCTTGTTCACTGATTGGCCCAGGGCCATCCAGGGGCCCCTTTGAACTCTGTATGACTACTTGCTGCGTGCACTTTTGGTTAGTTTTTTTTAACCAGGGGTCATTTCGTAGAAAAAGAGGTGCAGGAGCTCATTAGCATAACCCATTAGCATAACTCATTTGCATATGCCACACCCCCTGACATCCCCGGACGTGTGTCAGAAGGCAACACCCACCGCTCAGGGCTCCACTGGACAGTTTTGGATTGCTAGCTATTGGGGGGGGGATGTGCAGATCTCGCAGAGGAGGGAGAGCTTGTGCCTGAATAAAACTTGGTCTTAAAGGTGCCGCTGGACTGTTTTGGACCGAGGGGGCCGGGGGGAGCTCTGCAACTTACCTGGCTGCTTCTTGCTCTGACTGAGGGCTGCTGGGAGCAGGGGGTGGGCCTTGTTGCATGTGCCCGCCCCCTGGGCTCTTTACTGCCGGAGCTCTGCTCCTGTGCGCTCCTGCAGGAAATGACCCCTGGTTCTAACACGGAGCGTCTGCCCAGAGGACCTGCCTTGACTGTACTCAATAAACTTTACTCTTTGGAATGAAAGTTGTTGGGAACTGATTGCTGCAGGAGTCTGACAGAGGGCAAGTTTTGGGGAGGGGAGGGACTTCAGTGGGGCACAATGCCCTAGAGTCCGCCTTCCGCAGCGGCCATTTTCTCCAGGGGAGCTGATCTTTGCCGCCCGGATATCCGTTGCATCGGCAGGAGATCTCCAGCCACCACCTGGTTCTTTGTCAAGACGTAAACAACCGTGATGGATTATGCTGAAAGTTATGCACGAAACGAGAGAATACGCGTGGTCCGTTGTGTTGATGGCGTTGGAGTCTCTTCCAGTAAACCTAAATATTGGAAAAAGACATTTCTGGTGTCTTTGGAGACTTTTTTTGGCATAATATATCACGGCTGTTTCCTTCTTTCCAAACTTCCATCCCGTGATCTCTCTCTTTGTTTTGCACCACCTGGTTCTTGGCAGACCCAGCATAAAAGGGAGGAAAGAAGAAGAAGAAAGAAGAAGAGGAGGAGGAAGAAGAAGAGAAGAGGAGGAGGAAGAAGGAGAAGAAGAAGAGGAGGAGGAGGAGGAGAAAGAAGAAGGAGAAAAGGAGGAGGAGGAAGAAGAAGGAGAAGAAGAAGAGGAGGAGGAGGAGGAAGAAGGAGAAGGAGGAGGAGGAGGAAGAAGAAGAAGAGGAGGAGGAGGAGGAAGAAGAAGAAGAAGAGGAGGAGGAGGAGGAAGGAGAAGGAGAAGAAGGAGAGGAGGAGGAGGAAGAAGGAGAAGAAGGAGGAGGAGGAGGAAGAAGAAGAGGAGGAGGAGGAGGAGGAGGAAAAAGAAGGCGAAGAATAAGAGGAGGAGGAGGAGGAGAAGGAGGAGGAGAATGGGTTGAATTGGATTTATACCACGCCCTTCACTCCCCAAAGTAGGAGTGCTATTCTCATGATCCAGCGTTACCAGAATATGAAGGGGCTGCCCCTGCTTTGGAGAAAGGACCACTCCCCCAGGATGTTCTGGACTCCTATGTATTTGGGCTCCTTTCTCTTACAGTCTCCTTTCCCTCGGAGAGAACTTGTGACTGACCCCAGGTCATCCAGCTGGCTTCATGTGGAGGAGTGGGGAATCAAACCCGGTTCTCTCGGATTAGAGTCCGCACACTTAACTACTACACCAAACTGCATTTCTTGAGTTGTTTTGAATGTGTTCAGAAACTGGGCTTGCCAGTTCACCCCTGGAAACCAACGGGGGAGGGGGAGGGGGTATGGTGGCCAGATCCGGGTTGGGAAACTCCCGGAGACTTGGGGATGAAGCCAGGGAAGGACAGGGACCTCCACGGGGTGCGAAGCCGTAGAGTCCACCTTCCAAAACATCTATTTGTCTCCAGGGGGAACTGATCTCTGTAGTCTGGAGAGGAGCTGTAATTCCGGGAGATCCTCCAGGTCCCAACCAAAGATGCCATTTTAAATCTGCTTGTGCCCTTAGGGCTGCCAGCTCTGGGTTGGGAAATTCCTGAAGAGTTTGGGTCTGGACCCGGAAGAGGGCAGAATTTGAAGAGGGGAGGGACCTCTGCCGGGCACGGTGCCATTGAGTCCGCTCTCCAAAGCAGCCGCTTCCTTCCGGGGACACGATCTCTCTTGTCTGGAGCGCCCGTGTTCCCTCTAAGCTGAGTTAGTGTGAGCCGGCTCACGGTTTCTTAGCCTCCGGCGCACAGATTTTTACCTTCACTCAGATTTCTATCCCATCGTTTGGCCGCTCTGAGACTCCAAGTGAAGGGTGGGGTATAAAACCAATCTCCTCCTCCTCCTCCTCCTCCTCCTCTTCTTCTTCTTCTTCTTCTTCTTCTTCTTCTTCTTTCTTCGCCCCCGCCCATTCGCGGACTCTAATCTGGGAGAATCGGGTTTGATTCCCCACTCCTCCATATGCAGCTGCTGGATGACCTTGGGCAAGCCGTAGTTCTGATAAGAGCTGTCCTTGAAAGAGCTCTCTCAGGCCCACCTCCCTCACACGGTGTCTGTTGTTTGGAGGGGAAGGGGAAGGAGTTTGTAAGCCGCTCTGAAACTCCAAGTGAAGGGCGGGGTATAAATCTAATTGCCTCTTTCTATTCTTCTTCTTCTTCTTCTTCTTCTTCTTCTTCTTCTTCTTCTTCTTCTTCTTCTTCTTCTTCTACTACTACTACTACTACTACTACTACTACCAAAGCAATGTATGTTCAGGGCCTCACATGCAATAAACCAAAAAAAAAATCAATATCACCAAAGCTGCTTAAATAATAATAACAGTCCTGAGGAAAGAGAGGGAAAAAAAGAACATTTGGCAATGGAATTTTGTATTTCTCATACCTTAAATATTTATTTTGCCTGCTATCAAAGAAGCATCTGTTGTTTACATTTACAAATGGCAAATTTCTCGGTTTCTCGTTGTGTCGCTGAGATTCCTGCCTTGCATCTGTTCACGGGGGTGCCCTGAGACCCAGCATTATATAACGGTGAGTGTGTCACACCAGGATCTGGGAGACCCAGGTCCAAATCCCAGCTATGCCCTGGAAGCTCGCTGGGTGACCTTGGGCCAGTCACGCTCACTCAGCCTAACATACCTCACAGGGTTGTTGACAAGGGGAAAAAAGGGAGGAGAGAATAATGAGGAAAGCTACTCTGCTTCCCCAATGGAGAGAAGATGAGGCCTGGAGGTCACCCAGAATTAGAACTGCTTGGTGTACTATTTAAGTGCGTGGACTCTAATCTGGGAGAACCGGGTTTGATTCCCCACTCCTCCACTTGCACCTGCTGATGTGACCTTGGGCAAGCCATAGTTCTGACAAGAGCTGTTCTCTCAAGGGCAGTTTCTGTCAGAGCTCCCTCAGCCCCACCCGCCTCATAGGGTGTCTGTTGTGGGGAGGGGAAGGGAAAGGAGATTGTAAGCCGCTCTGAGACTCTGAGTGAAGGGCAGGGGTATAAATCCAATCTCCTCTTCTCTTCTTCTTCTCCAGACGAGAGAGCTCAGTCCCCTGGAAGAAAATGGCTGCTTTGGAGGGTGGACTCTATGGCATTGTACCGTCCCAAAGTCCCCCCCATCCCACAAACCCCACCCTCCCAAGACTCCACCCCCAAATCTCCAGGAATTTTGTGATCTAGAGTTGGCATCCCCTACTCTACGTGAGGGACCACCTCTCCCCATACGAGCCCCAGAGAGCACTGACCCTCCCTGGTCCGAAAGAAGCCAGACTAAATACTACCAGAACCAGGGCTTTCTCGGTGGCGGCCCCACACTGGTGGAACGAGCTCCCAGAGAACATCAGGGCCCTGCGGGACCTCTCACAGTTCTGCAGGGCATGTAAAACGGAGCTCTTCCGCCAGGTGTTTGATTAAGGGCCGCCGCTGAGTGGTGTGCCCTGGAACATCTTCTGGCTGAACTTAGACCACCTCCTGGCTAGAGTCCCCACTGGTTACGACCCCTAGCTAGGGATTGATTGGATTACTGCCACAGTTGGTACTGTAATTGTTGTCGTTTACTTGTTTTAACTGATACTGTATTTATTAATTGTTTTAACTGTTTGTTATGTTATTTAATCTGTTAGCCGCCATGAGCCTGCTTGTCAGGCAAGGTGGGGTATAAATACAAACAATAAATAAATAATATTTATTGTTTGTATTTATACCCGGTTCTCCCAGATCAGACCGGCCTACCTAAGGGATCGCCTTTCCCCGCATGTTCCCCTGAGGGCACTATGGTCGGGGAGCCAAAATCTCCTGGATGTTCCAGGCCCCAAGACCATCAAACATGCAATGACCAGGGCTAGGGCGTTTTCGGTGGCGGCTCCTATCTGGTGGAATGAGCTCCCAGAGGAGATCCGGGCCCTGCGGGACCTTGTACAGTTCCGCAGGGCCTGTAAGACGGAGCTCTTCCACCAGGCTTTCGAGTAGGAGCCTCCACCACCATTGTTCCATCAACACCCTATAATCTCCGCACACTACCACCACTGGTGCGGGTACCATCGGAGGGAGCGGGACGTTCCTAGGAGATGACAGGGCGGTGGAGATATGCACTGCTGTTGTTGTGTAGCTATACCATCAAGAACACCATCTTGGTTTTACGATTTGGAAGTGAGTAGGGGAGCGCCGAAAATGTCTTTTTATGAATCCTATTTAAATGTTTATCTTGTATTTTTAGTATTTTATACTGTTTTATTGTTATAATCTGGCGTTTTGCCTCTGTTAGCCGCCCTGAGCCTTCGGGGAGGGCGGGATATAAATCCAAAAATATAAATAAATAATAAATAAATAATATAAATATCTGGAGCAACAGAACAAAGCTTCAGTGGCGCCTTTGAGACCCACAATGTTTTATTCGAGATATAA